>NW_006790410.1:1023860-1027434 GCF_000442215.2 Lipotes vexillifer | reverse complement strand
GAGGCGCTCGGGCCCGGCCGCGGGCGGGTCTCAGGCAAGCCCTAAGGAAGGCGGCGGGCGCCCCGCCCCGGCCCGGCTCTAGACGGGCCCTCGGGGAGGCTGCGGCGGTTCGCAGTCACCGGGGCACCGCGGTAGCGGGGTCCCCTCCGAGGAGTAGGCTCCGGCCAGCGGCGCCGCAAGGGCAGCGTCTCCGGGGAGGGCGCTGTCCCTCCCAGTCATCCCGCCGTCGGGGGGGAGGGGGGTCTGGAGGAGGAGCCACCGCCTTTTTTTTTTCCTTTTAGGTTTTAAGTCCCTTTGTTTTGAATAAACGGGTATCTTTGGTAGCAGCATGTAATGTGAAAGCATCCTTAATCACCTAAATATTTCATTGACCCCCCCCCAGGCTCGTCCAATATTAGTTTAATTGCCCAGGAGCATAACATGGATAATAATAACAGGACACAAGCAAGTACATCTGCATTTATGTAATCACAACATAGTTAGCAGCCTTTATTGGTTCTCTTTGTTCTTCTTGTTGTTTCTTTAATTATTTGAAACTAAATAGATGTAATGATTTCTCCTCCTCGAGGGAAATATATTATTCCTTTTTTTTTTCTTCCATTTAAACATTGAATGCCAGATGGTACTAGGTGATGACAAAAGATAGTTTCTACCCTCGGGATTCCAAGTTAGTGGGTGAGAAAAGTAAGCATAGCTTAGCATGATGTGGATACTTTTCTGAAACCAAGCAAGGTATACATTAATATATCAAAAAGTGACATGATAGAGGAAAACAGTACCAAGCACTGGAAAGGCTCCATCCTCCTGCCTCTGTGGCCTGGCTTCCCACCCGTGTCTGTCCTGTTGTCTCCCCCAACTGTACAAGGATACACATGTGAAACAGCCCCTACCTATAGGATGACCATAGGAAATTCCACTGTTGGAAAAAATTATTATAAAGGGGTTAGCATAAATATATATCCCTAGAGTTCAAGGAAACAGAACTGATATAACGGGATGCCTTGAGGGGCCCGTTCCACTCTTCTGCTTCATTCGTTTGTCCCGGGGTCCATCTTTCTCCCACCCTCAGTCAAGGACATTTTCTAGCTGCTCCTGAATTCTGATACTTTTACCATATAGGAAATTCAGTCCCCTTGTTAGGTAGTTAGTCAGACATTAGAAGCAAGGAGGTGATAGTGGCGAGAAAGACAAGGAAAAATCGAGTCACACACCCAGCCTCCTGGGGACTCTCCCCTGACCCCCCCAGAACAGGTGAAACTATGGTCGTGTGGTGAGCTACTTATCCTGATAAAGAGGGGGCACAGTGATACGAGGGGGACTTCCCTGGGCTGCCCATGCCCAGACCACACAGGCATATATAACCTATAGTGAACCCGAACTCATTATACCATAATTATAATAAAATCTACATGTGGTTTTGCCCCACCTCCACCAGTGGGCGTTTCTTAGCGATTCAAGGGTGAGAGCACGTGCAGCAGTAAACTTGTTTCATAGCTCGAGACTGTCAATCAAATAATGATCCCCTGTCACTCACCCCCGCCTCCCTGCAAAATGCTCCTTAAAAGTGCTCTTAAAAAATAAATAAATAAAATAAAATAAATAAATAAAAGTTTTTTTCTTAAAAAGCGCTCTTAAGCCTGTACAGGAATGCTGCTTTCAATTCTTAGAAACAGCTCTCTCTCTCTCTCTACCTTTGCTTCAATGAACTTTGCTTCAGGCTTCCTTCACTTTGCTGAAACAGCCTGCTAGCTCTCTCTTTCTCTCCCTCTCTTAGAGTGTACCTATGCTTAAATAAACTTTGCTTTGTGCTTAAGCTTAACGTGGTACTTTGCAATTCTTTGCTTACTATCATGAACCGAGATTGCTGCTCCGGGCCTTCCATTGACCTCCTCGGTTGAAGCTACCTTGTTACAACGCAAGTCCACGCGGTGACACCCTAACCACTGAGGTTGACCTGTCTTAGGAGCCATCCCTCTCCCACCTCAGGGACTTTACTACACAGAATAACCCACAGCAGACGTTTTCCAAAGCCTCCGTTATGTAGACCCTAACACCACAGGTAGGTGCAGCAGAAACATCCACTGCTGGCTTTGTTATGTTAAGCCTGGTGACCTTTGATCTCTCTCTACCCCTGTTGACTGAAAAAAAAAAAGCACAACCTAAAAGTTGAGAATTATGTTTTATTCGGTGGCCTTACTGAGGACTATAGCCTGGGATGGCAGCCCCTCAGATAGCTCTGAGGAACTGTTCCAAAGAGGTAACTGAGGAGCTAGCATATATAGGAGTTTGCTGAAAAAACAAAACAAAACAAACACTGTTGTTGAATATGAAATGATTACTGCTAATCACACACACACACAAAAACCCCAGACATCGCAAATTAATGATTTTAAGCTCATTGACATTATTCCTTTGGTCTGCATCTTAACTGTCTGGGGCCAGTATCCTGCTTTTCTCCATCCTGAATCCCCTCAGGGTGCACCATTGGGACCAGCCTCACTGGCTGAGGGCTTGATGGTCAGAACATTCCTCATTTACTGGAATGGCAGGGCAATATTGTGTCCACAACCTGGTGCGAGGTAAAGGCAGGTTTTCTCATTCTTCCTAAAATCTTGGGCATAACCATGGGCAACTGTTGGCAAGTACACAAACTTGTCCTAAGGACAACTGGTATGTTTGAAGACCGAAACATCTAAACCCAGTTTAAGGAATTGGCAAATTTTCCTCAACACTGTCTGATCTGCAGGTTCCTGCCCTCAATGGAGACTTCACTTACTGATTACATTATTTTTCAAGAAGTGACTGTCTCCTTTCTTCACCTTTTTGTCTCCAAGAGGCTTCTTAATGCAGGAGGTATGGGGATCCGTTCTGCCCTTTCAAACCTCAGGACCATCCTCCTCTGGTGTACACTCTTTAGTAGTACAAAGACTTGGCCAGTGCCTTGAATTACAACATTTTAATTATTTTAGGCCAAACCAAATTGTTAGACAGGGAGGGCATCCTCCCCAACCCTTCTATGTAAGTGAGGTGGACAGTACAAGGATTAGCTAAATGCCCATCCGAAACAAATCCCAGGAGTGGTAAGGACAATTTGCATTTGACCTGTACTTTCTCTCAAAGGAATCTAACTGGGAGAGGGGCGCCTCTGTGTTCCCTGGCTGAAACCTAGGGCACCACTCAAGGTTGGGAACTCTGAAAAGGCCCAGGGAGTGAGACTTCTCCCTGTCACAGCAGGTTTTCCGGAGGGAGTGCAGAGGGCTGCATGGCCGAGAAACTTCCAGATGGCATGCATGTTGGCAGGGGGTCAGGGGAAGGAACATTTGTTGATGACACATGAAGGCCTGAGGCTTTGTTTTTGATTTATTAAGTGTTTTTCTTTTTATTATATTTATCCTTCACGTTTGTCATCTGACAGGCTTCAGATTTGCCCATGTTACTCAGCTACCAGTGAGTCCTCTGGTCCCATTGCCAGAGCTGCCCAGGCTTTCATTAAGACGGCTTTTCCTCTGGATGGTACAAGGGGAAGTCCCAGCAGGCAGACCAGCAAACTCCCTTTGTCTTTCACTGCATTCCC
>NW_006790410.1:967619-1023850 GCF_000442215.2 Lipotes vexillifer | reverse complement strand
GTCTTTCGCTGCATTCCACTCTGAGATTTCCCTACACTTTGTCCATCCATCAGGGTCCAGGTTGTTAGCTAGTTGGGGAAAGAAACAAGCCCAGGGGTATAGGGGAGGGGTTTGCTTTACCCGCTTTCTCTGTTGATACATAAGACGCTTCCTTCCAGCTGCAGTCCATATACAGGAACTATGTATGCTCTACAGCCCTGATTTAAGACAAATTTGATCCCTTAAGCTGGCAGTTCTCAAAGTGTGATCAGAGACCCTTTAGGGTGGCTATGAAGCCAACACTAGTTTTGGGTTTTTTGATTTTGAGAATAATTTCATATGTTAACTTTAACATAAACTATTGTATCTTAATGTCATTATTTTAAATGTGAAGAAACAGATCCTTACATGACCAAAATAACACACAGGCCATAAGGTGGCTTTCTCGCTTTTCCTTTTTTTAAAACTTAAACAAATGTTCACCAGGCCAGTTCAACAAGTAAGGCAAATAATGTGGATATGCAGTTCCCAATATACCACATCTAGAACCTAGGGAGGTGCATTAGACAGAAGGGGTAGTCATTCTAATTAGACAATCAAGTAACATCATGACAAATGGATTTGAGGCATCAAAACTCTTCATTTAGATTTCTTATCTCTTAGTGATCAGAGGTCCCACGTTGTCTCCAGTCTTTTTGATACCGACCAAGGTTCGTGGCCTTCCCCAAACAATAGAAATTGACTAGAGGCCAGTCAAGGCTTTATTGGGGCCCCTGCTGCAGCAGGAGGGAGACAAGTAACAGGTTTCCCTGCTTGCTTCCTGAGGGGTTGGGGAGTGGGGGGCTCTGAGGTGCAAGCTGTTTCCTTATATGGGGTGAGGGCAGGGGTGCATCCAGGGGTCGGGCCAGAGGGGTGGCTTAGGTTGTTTGCTCACCCCTTAGGTGGTGTTGAGTGCAGGGGGCACGTGCAGTGCCCTGCTTTTGCTCCTGACACCCTGTTTTTACTGCCAGCTCTTCAGAAGTGGCAGTTGGGCTTTTTTTGGTCTTTTGTATCTTTTGTCCAGAATTTGCCCCAACTGCACGTGCACACAGTTATTTTTAGTCCCCTATAGTTTCTTTGTGTCTCGTTGCTCTAGGAGCCGATTGTCCAGGTGCAAGCACGGCAGCCCTGCAGCAGAGGGTCCCAGGTCCCAGCCTGTCTCATTTTTGTTGTGTATTTTATGAAATCCATTACAGAATGGAAACCTTTGGGACCTCCAACAATGGCAGGAGTACAGATCATGGTTGTTTTTCTGGATATGAAAGGCTGCAATGATCTTTAACATAAAATCTTTTGTAAGCTAGATAACCAACTGCAGCTGTCCCAGCAGCAATGGTAACTGGTGCTCTGGTAGTCAGACATGTCACTCACACACGTGCCCAGGACACAGAGCACGAGTGGGCCTGTGCAGACAGCTGGAGACATGTGCGAGAGGAGTACCCGTGAACTGCCATCTCTCATGAGTGCACCGTGGGGTTTTCCAGAGGCAACATGATACGTGATGTCATAGCGGATTAAGTAGAGAAGCAGCCAGGTGAAAAGATTCGCAAAAATATAAAACAATGCCCCTTTTCTCATGCATGTTATTTTTTTTTAACATCTTTATTGGAGTACAACTGCTTTACAATGGTGTGTTAGTTTCTGCTGTATAACAAAGTGAATCAGCTATACATATACATGTATCCCCATATCTGTTATATTGGTTTTGAAAATAGTTACCTTTCATAAAAATATGTTTATGTTAACCTGTAGCATGTAATTTATGTTAATATATTGACAAATGAATAAATATTAAAATGTTTTCAGTTTGAATTTCTAATTTGGTACATATTGATAGATATTGCCCATACAGAAATTATTTTGGGTCCTCAATAAATTGTAAAGGTGTAAAGGGATTCTGAGGCCAGACATTTGAGAACCACTGCCTTCAGCAAGCTGTTGCATCAGCCATATTTCACTTCAGGGACATGATTCAAAGCAGTGCAATGTGTAGGTAAGCACTGCAAAGAGCTGCACCCTCACCTGCTCGTGTTTGCCGCTTCCTGTAGTCTTTTTTACTAGGTCTCCCTATGACACTAATGTATTTTGATGTCATTTGTATAATTTCTTGCTTTGTGGAACTGAATTTGTGATTGGAAAATTATGATCAAAGAAAGGCTAGGTGTCAGTTCAAACATGTAAAAGGAGAGTTAGGAGACCCTGTCCCAAATTGCGTGTGTAGTCACGGATGTATCAATAGATTTAAAGCTTGTGCCAAAATTTAAAACGTAAGGTGAAAAAAAAAAAAAGTAAGCTGGATGCTAGTGCTTCCATGATAGCTGTAGAAACCAGAAACAATTTAGATTGTAACCAATGTTGGGTTTTGCAAGCATTTGCAGGAAGAAGTGGTGGTGGATTGGAGGGCATCTTTCTCTGCTCCTGTCCCTGTGGCAGCTCTCAGCACAGGTCCTCTGTGGCAGTGCCCCTGGGTGCTGAGGACAGGGTCACTGCTCTCGTGGGAATGCTTCAGCGGCTCTCACCAGAGGAGGGCGTGGCGATCTTTGAAAATCTTTGAGTCAAAATGGGCAATTTCATGCTCTCTTTCTACATCAGATCAAAATCTATCATAACGCCCAAAATGTCTAATTTGATTTCTAGATCTCTGCAGGAATCTGTGGGACGATTTAAGTTGCTCTAGACTAACAGATAGATAAGAAGGCAAGGGTGAACCCAGCAGTTGGTTAGATCACAGAAAAGGCTAAGAAGGAGCAGACAGCACTGAAGTGGCCACAGGCTCTCAGCACGAGCTCATCTGGAATGCCCCAAAGTATGAGACAGAAAGGTTGACTCAGCTCAGCCGTCTCTGAGAAGGTCTGGGGACATGCAGTCAGCCCCGGCACAGTCTGTTTGCAAGGAATGTGTCTTCCTTTACCCTCTGAGGGCCCAGGAACAAAGCCTCAGTTGCAGACGTGGTGGGATTCTGAGAACAATGTGGGGCAGCTCTACCCGGATTGGTCCTCAGAAAAGAGAATGTCATCATTTCCCGCCCTCCCACAGGAAATGATGAATTTATTACATAAGGATGCTATTTGTACATTTAAATGAGCAATACTGAGGAATGAACTTCTAATTTAGCAATACAACGTAGTCTTATATTACGTCAGTTCTACAGAATTTTACATTTCCTGTAAATACAAACTGTACCTCTGTTCCAAAATTTATTGCCTAGATGTTACATTGTAGGTGTTCAAGTAAAAAATGAAATGAAGGGATACGTAAATAATTTAACTGAAACTGAAAACAGGTAAACTATAAGTAATTTAGACTGCATTTGAGACGTGGTTCTTACTAACTGCACCTTGCATATAATAGTTTACTAAACGTGCAGTTATTTGACTTTTTAAAAATAAGAATTAGACATACATCTATATCACGATCTATAGACTTCTCTACTGACAGAACTGATTTCAAGTTTTTCTTATGCTGTAATAATTAAATTTTTCTTCCTGGCACTCAAGTACAAGGATAATCTTTATTCTCACGAGAGTTTTCAAATCAAATCTATCTATATATCTATATCTTTGAATTGCCCTCTGAGCAAAACTGGGAGGACCCATGCCTCTGCATTTTGATTAATAACAGTGCTTTACAAAACACTGGAAGGAAGAATGGGCTTCATGGATAACTGTGCTCTTCCCCTTCCTTCCTCCAGACCAGGCACAGCCCATGAGGGTGGCAAAGGCAGCATGGTGCCCTGCGAAGCAGATGCAGTGCCAGAGGAGCAGACTCCCCCTAGAACATAGGAGACACACTCTAAAGATTCCCATAAATATTTGATGGCAGGGTGTGGTTTGCAGGTAATGAGCCAGTGAACTGTGACTTCCAACTGTTCATGAGAAGTTCTTCATAAGCTAGGGGAACCTGGCCTACCTGGTGCACAGAGCAGTTGCAGAGATAAGTTCTTTCCAGGAAAAAATATAGGAGTTTTCAGTAACGAGTGCTACAAGATACCTTTTCTACTCAGGTGGCTGCTCTGCCTCCATCTAGCTAATTATTTCCTTAGCGCTCCTCCATGCAAAGAAATAGGCCTCTCCTAATGCAAACTGGACTTCATTTGGGACAGCCCTCCCATTCATAAGGAAAGAGCTGGCTTACTACCCGATCTCCTTAGCAGATAATGGCATGGAAAGATCCCCCTCCTACTCTACATATTGTGCTATATAAACTGTCCAGAATAGGCTAATCTATAAAGACAGAAAATACATGAGTGGTTTCCTGGGGCTGAGGGGAGAGGGGACTAGGAAGTGACGGTTAGGAGATATGGAGGTTTTTTTTGCGGTGATGGAAACAGTCTAAAATTGATTGTGGTGATATAATCCATTGCACAACTCTGTGATATACTAAAACCATTGAATCATACACTTTCAATGAGTGAATTATATGCTGTATGAATTATATCTCAATAAAGTTGTTACACACAAAAAACAGTTGAGGGACTGATAGCCAATACCCAGGCAGAAGAGTGCCATGATCCAACTCTCCACCAACACAGGTGGGTGGCAGGGCTGTGCTCACCTGCGCCATGTGAGGTGGAGAAACTCAAGACACCTAGGCTGTATGTTGGGACACAGATTTATTATTGATTATTGGCCAAAAAAAGACTTTGGGGGTGACATTACATGGCATCACTCAAATGTGCTCTGATATGGTCCTCATGAGACTTAGTATGGTGACCAGAGGACGAAAGAGAAGGATAAAGAGAAAAGGAGAGAGATGGCATAATACACCCTAGGCCCTTTCCTGGAATTTTCCAAGTTCCTTCCCTCTGCCCAGGATTCTTGAAGACTGGCTGTGCCTTCTGGGTGGGGTGCCCCAGGCCCTGGCAGGACATACAAGGGTCCGTTCCCATTTCTTTTCTTCAGAGCACTCGCTCCCTGCAGGGTACAAACCAGATGCCCCAGAAGCTCTGGGACTTGTGCCTCTGGAGATTCCCTAGGGTCCCCCTGGCTGGACCCAGGTTCTAGGAGAGTGGTCTGGAGAATGATTAGGCCTCAGAATGGGCCTGATACACTGACTTGGGGTGATTCGAATTGTTTGTGTAAATAATGGCCTTGCAAAACATTATTTGCCTTGGGCCCTATACACCTTCCTGTGTGTATTTGTCAACGAAAACTCAATTCATCATCAAGCTAAGAAGGAAAAATTGAGAATTTTGAAATTGAGGATTATAACCTGGGAACTGTTCCGCTTGTTAGAAGTTGAAGGCCCAGTCAAACACATTTTCAAGACAGAGGGTCGTACATAAAAATGACATACCGATATTCTACATAAAATTCACCAAAGACACACTAGTCCAGGTAATCATGGTCAAAGTGAGCAGAAGGTCACCATGACCCCCTACAGACCTGAGAAAGAACACTAACCTTTTTTTTTTTTTTTTTTGCAGTATGCGGGCCTCTCACTGTTGTGGCCTCTTCCGTCGCGGAGCACAGGCTCCGGAGGCGCAGGCTCAGCGGCCATGGCTCACGGGCCCAGCCACTCCGTGGCATGTGGGATGTTCCCGGACCGGGGCACGAACCCGCGTCCCCTGCATCGGCAGGCGGACTCTCAACCACTGCGCCACCAGGGAAGCCCAGAACACTAACCTTTTAAGACGTTCCATTGCTAGCATCAGAAGAAAGGAAAACAATTGATCTTTACCATCGAGCAGGCGCTCCCACTTTTGAGGAGGTCTGGTTAATGTATAACGCAGATACACACTGCACCTTAAAGGGGGAGGGAGGAGGCCCAAACAGAGAAAATTTTACGCTTAAATTTTCTTGTCTTGCCTTAAAATGTAAATTTTATTTCATCACCTTCCCCAACTTCAGAAATAATGTTAGTAGAGAAGAAGGAACACCATGTTCACCCCTGTGGCTGTCACAGCCGATTGCCTGGTCAACTCTTCCTCAAAAGGGCGTCAAGAACACACAAGAGTACAACATGGGGAATACAGCCAATAGTTTTAAATGATGTAAATGGAGTACAACCTTTAAAAATTGTGAATCACTATATTGTACACCTGCAACTTATAAAATATTGTACACCAACTATACTTCAATAAAAAAAGAAAGAAAAGAAAATCTGAGAAACAAAAAGAATACACAAGGATATACAATTTCTCTTCCAGAAATGGTGATGGGAAGACTGGGTAGCTATAAGCAAAAGAATGAAATTGGACCCTTATAAACCTGTTGACTGAAAAAAATGCACAAGCTAAAAGTTGAGAATTATGTTTTATTTGGTGGACAAAACTGAGGATTTAAGCTCGGGACACAGCCTCTCAGATCGCTCTGAGGGACTGCCCCGAAGAGGTAAGCGGGAAACCGGGATACAGAGGAGTTTTTGCAACAAAGACCAGGTAGTCAGGACATCAAAAGATTACTGTTAATGAAAGAAAACCAGACATCGCAAGTTAAGGAATTTAGTGCTTTTCTATGTGTGGGAAGATGCAAGAGTCTGGGCTCACTGAAATCATCCCTTTGCTCTGCACCTCAGCTATCTGGGGCCAGTGTCGTGTGCTTTCTCATCCTGAATCTCTTCAGGGTGCAAGTCAGGGGGTGGCTGCAGTGGCTGACTACTTGATGGTGGGCATCCTGTTTCTACCCTGAGTTCCCTTAGGGCTCACCACAGGGCGGGCTGTAATGTGATGGCTTGATTTGATCCTTTGTTTACTGATATGGGAGGGAACTTTTTTTTTCATTGATATACCATACACGAAACTCTACTCAAAATGGATTTAAGACTTAAAACATAAGACCCCAAACTGTAAAACTCCTCAGAGAAAACATAGGGGAAAAGCTTCATGACATTGATCTTAACAGTGATTTCACAAATATGACACCAAAAGCACAAACAACAAAAACAAAAATAAACAAGCAGGGCTACATTGAACTAAAAAGCTTCTACACAGCAAAGGAAAAAATCACTAGAGTCAAAAGGTAACCTAAGGGTTGGGAGAAAATATTTGCAAACCATATATCTGATAAGGAGTTAATCTAAAAAAATGTACAAGGAACTCCTACAGCACAACAGTAAAACAAACAAACAAAAACCAAACAAAAAAAACCCCAACTCAATTTAAAAGTGGGACTTGAATAAAATAGTCAAATACAGAGAATTGAAAAGAAGAATGGTGGCTACCAGAGACTGGGGGGAGAGAGAAATGGGTATAAAGTTTCAGTGACCCAAGATGAATAGGCTCTCGAGATCTCTTGTACTACATTGTACCGATACTTTACAGTAATCTGTTGTGCACTTTAAAATTTGTTAGGAGGGTAGATCTCATGTTAAGTGTTTTTTCCACAATAAAATAAAATAAGAACAACAGCAAACAAACAAACAAAAGATATATAGTTCAGTTACATGTCCTATCATTTGTGTTATAGATATATGTCATGTATATACGTCATAAACATCCATACACAGTGTTAATCTTTCTTTTAAAGAAATTAATAGAATAAAAAAAGAACTTCAAACTGTTTCCCCTGCAGTGGACAGCAGCTGAAATAGGTAACCGTTCTTTTAGTTTTCACCTGTTCCTTTTTGCTGGGACCATTGAAGCATCCCTGTGATGGAGCACGACCCTATGGGGCCTTCCCGGGACAGACCCCTCCCCCATATGCTCTGCTTTAGCTCCTCTCTGAAGTACCTAGATAACAGTATCTGATGCACATCTCCTGAGTTGCTTTGCAGATGTGAAAAAACCCCACCAAATGGAAGACATTAATTACTAGATGACCATGAGCACATAGCCCCCAGGTCTCCTAGAGCCTGAGGACTGATAATGTGAACCCCTGTGACACCACCCTGTTACCTCACCATGAACCAATCAGAGAATTGTGCACGAGCTGATCACTTACCCTGCGACCCCTTCCTCACCTGGCTTTTAAAAGTGCTTTACTGAAACCCATTGGGGAGCTTGGGGTTTTTGAGCTCTAGCTGTCCCGGACTACTACATGTGTGGCACCTTAAAATAAAGGCTGCACTTTCCTTCACCATAACCCAGTGTCAGGACACTGGCTTTACTGGGCAAGGCTGAGCAGACCCAAGTTTGGTTTGGTAACATCCCCATGCATGTGTAGTTTAGCAGATCAGCCAAGAATCTGGGCAAAGTTTACAGTCAGATTTTGGGGTTTAGCCACTCTGCGTCTCCTTCCCTTACAGGATTTCATCCCAAATTTCCATCTGCTCTGCCGGCCCCAAATTTTGTCATCTGACACTTCAAGCTGCCTTGAGCAGCCGATGGCCTGGGGAGCTTTCCAGGTTGCTTCAGGCCAAAAGCTGCATAATCACAAATCTTGCCCACTAAGCTCCCTGACTTTCAAGTACTGACTCCACTCCATTTTCTGCCTGCTTTTGGTCATGCCCAAGTATATACACACTGTAGCCTTTTTAAAAATTTTTATTGGAGTATAGTTGATTTACAGCGTGCATTCATTTCAGGTGTATAGCAAAGTGAATCAGTTATACATATACATATATCCACTCTTAGATTATTTTCCCCATATAAGCCATTACAGAGTATCGAGTAGAGTTCCCATGCTATACAGCAGGTTCTGATTAGTTATCTATTTTATATATAGTAGTGTGTATATATCAATCCCAGTCTCCCAGTTTATCCCTCCCCACCCTTACCCCCTGGTAAACATAGTTTGTTTTCTACATCCGTGACTCTACTTCTGTTTTGTAAATAAGTTCATTTTTTCCCTTATTTTTTAGATTCCATATATAAGTGATATCACATGATATTTCTCTTCCTGTGTCTGACTTACTTCACTCAGTATGACAATCTCTAGGTCCATCCATGTTGCTGCAAATGGCATTATTTTGTTCTTTTTTATGGCTGAGTAATATTCCATTGTATATATGTTCCATATCCTCTTTATCTGTTCCTCTGTTGATGGACCACACTGTTGTCTTTTTAACTCTTTTTTTTTTTTGCGGTATGCGGGCCTCTCACTGTTGTGGCCTCTCCTGTTGCGGAGCACGGGCTCTGGACGCGCAGGCTCAGTGGCCATGGCTCACGGGCCCAGCCGCTCCGCGGCATGTGGGATCTTCCCGGGCCGGGGCACAAACCCGTGTCCTGCGTCCCCTGCATCGGCAGGTGGACTCTCAACGTGGTTGTGCCACCAGGGAAGCCCCTAACTCTTATTTTTTTCAGGTTTTATCAGTGTTATCTGCAGGAGGATTTGACCTCCTGCAGATAGTTTGGTGAAATCATTCCCCCATTATAGAAGCCAGAACGCCTGTATATATTTTGTTTTTCTTTAGCAATAAATCATGAATGTTTACCTCTGTCCTTAAATATCTCCTATAACATGATTTTATTGGCTGCATAGTATCCCACTGTATGACCTATCAGAACTTATTTTATCACATCATTATGAGAGATTTAGTTGTTTCTGTTTGTTTTTATGAGTAACAAATAATAAGATATTAATGCACTGGCCATTCATCAAAGTTGAAAGCAGCTCTTTTGCCCCTTTCCTGTTTTCCCATTTCTGTTCCCTTCTAACCTTGAAAGAGCCTAATTAACCTGTTGATTCTTTTCCTAGATAAGAAGTAAGAATGAAGAATTAAGTAAAGAATGACTAGCTCTCTACCCTCAGGAGACCCTCTTAGTAATCCTGTAGGCAGATCACACAGACAAGATAACATATGAAGAGAGAGTCGGCCAGTCTGCACACAATGGAGAAGGATGCAGAACCCTACCTCCTGCCTCGATGATTCACTGAGATTCTTCCCCTCATTCTGTCCCTTCAAAAATTATAATGGCTGAGCAGAATCTTTGGAGTTGGTCTTGGGACATGAGTCCACCTTCTCCCCAGATTGCCAGCTTTTCTGATTAAAGCACCTTTCCTTCCTATTGACACATGCCTCTCGACTATTGGCTTTTGAGTGGCAAGCAGCTAAACTTGAGTTCAGTAACAAGGTGATCATGTGACAGTACACGGCACTGCCCAGCTTTGGGTGGCGCCACTCACACTGTATTGTGCCTGAGACATCCGTAGGAGCACATCTTAGAACACACATAGTTCTGTAGAGCTGTGCTGTGCTGGGGCCATGTCTAGGAGCCCAGGGTCACTGTCAGGGAAAAGGAGGATATGAAGCGCTAGAGAATCCCAAAGAAACTATGAGTTGAAGTCTTGGAACTAAATGATATCTTTTCTGCTAACCCTGAAATTACTAGTCATGCCTTTATGTGTCTGCGTGTGGTGCTGCTGAGAAAGTGTGGACTACACACTGTACCAAAGTCACCGGCTTCTTTCTACTTTTACGCATCCCTGCTTTGTCTCTGAATCTCTTACTTTGTCTGACCCTTCCAGTCCTGCCCTTCTCCATTGCTCTCCATGCTCAGCTCCAGGAATCAGCATGGATCTGTGTAGGTCTCGGTCCAGAGAGTGGCACCTTGACCACAGGGTGCTTGTGAAGACTTACCCAGGGAAGAAGAGAGCGTTCTTTATCGCTGATTATATTGAGGAACTCTCCTGCTGAGAAGAACTTGGGTTAGAAGAGAGACCATCTTTACAAAAAAATGACATAATTATAGTTTCTTTACTGACATGGCTATGTTAAAGGTTCTTATTTAGCCTTTAAGAGACCTTTGGAAACAACGAGACTTAAGAATTCCCTTTACTTTTGGTTGTGTTGGGTCTTCCTTGCTATGTGCGGGCTTTCTCTAGTTGCAGTGAGCAGGGGCACGGGCTTCTCATTGCAGTGGTTTCTCTTTGTTGCGGAGCACAGGCTCTAGGTGTGCGGGCTTCAGTAGTTGTGGCACATGGGCTCTAGAGCGCAGGTTCAGTAGTTGTGGCACACAGGCTTAGTTGCTCTGCAGCATGTGGGATCTTCCCGGACTAGGGCTCGAACCTGTGTCCCCTGCATTGGCAGGTGGATTCTTAACCACTGTGCCACCAGGGAGGTCCCGCATTTACTTTTCTTTATATTCCTTTCTAGGGTTAGGGTAACATCTTGACTGAAATTTAAATATAGGGCTATAAAATAGGACAATAAAATACTTTCTATTGGAAAGAAAGAAAGAAAAAGAAAGAAAGAAAAAAGGAAGGAAGGAAGAAAGGAGAAGGAAGGAGGGAGCAAGGGGAAAGAACAAGAAGGAAAAAAGACAAAAGAAGGGTGGAGGGTGGAGTGAGGGGGAGGAAATACTTTGTGGGGCTTCTCAAATCAAAGCTCCTTCTGGGGGAAGACAGTTGGGGTCCCATAAGCAAAATGCTTGATGTGTTGTCTTTTCAAATGATCATTGATATAATATTCCTACAAGTGACTACATTTTAGACTGTTAATTCTTACTATATACACAGTTTTAGATCTTTTATCTCTCCATCTGTCAGGGAAAGAATTGGTAAGGGTAGGGGTGACTCATCTTGGTAATCTCTCCTAGTCCTGTATTATTTCTCTGGCAATATGAATATCATGGAATTCTATCTGATTGGGCAAAAAATCTCTCTATGTTCTTTTATTATTATTTTTAGTAAATTATATCTGCCCAGAATTCATATCACTAGTGGAGGCTTCAGTTCTTAAAAAGAATTGATTAACTAAGATTGGTTCCATCTGTACTTGGTCCTGTTGAATATAACATTCACCCTCCTCCTAGCACCAGGTTAATAAAGACAGTGAGAACGTCCAATAGAACCCATCCAGATTAATAAGGAAAGATGCAAAAGAAAAGTTATAGTTTGGCTATCATGGATCTCATTAATGTAAAGTTTATTGTTACCACCACCAATACAATCAGATGTATCCTTCTTAAGAGGGAAACAGGAGATTTCACATACACAGAAGAGAAGGTAGTGTGACCCAGGAAGCAGAGACTGAGTGATGTGGCCCTAGTCCAGGAATGCTGGCCGCCACCAGAAGCTGGAAAAGGCAAGGGATGGATCTCTCTTATAAGACAGAAAATGTGCAGCTCTGCTGACACCTTGACTAAGGCTCAGTGATACTGTCTTTGGACTTCTGGCTCCAGAAACATGAGAGAATAAATTTCTATTGTAAGCCACTGTGTCTGTGGTAATTTGTTACAGCAGCACAGGAAAGGAATACACCATGCAATGGAATGCTATATAGCACACAACTTGGATGGATCTCAAAAACATAGCACTGAACCAAAGGAGCCAGAGTCAAAAGGCAGCCCACTGTATAAGTTCCATTTAGGTAAAGTTTAAAAACAGTCAGAACTCATCTCTGTTGTTAGAAGTCAGGACAGTGGTTGCCTTTGTGGACTGGACATTGACAGTGAGGGGCATGAGGGGTGCCTGTGGCTTCAGTGATGTTCAGTCTTTACACCTAGGGCTGTGTTCAATTTTGTGATGGTTCATTGAGCTGTAACCTATAATTTAATTTTAATAATTGATTATAATTTAATTATAATTAAAGCACTTTCTATATGTGTATTTCACTTAAAAATTTATTTTAAAAAACGAAATGAAATCTGGTCCAGTTGCATCTGATGTGAGTCTTCCCCACCATCGTCTCTATAGAGACTGTGGCTCAAGGGCTGGGATGGGAGTGTGGCTGCACCTGCTCTTTAGTCCCCTTTCCCTTCTGGACCTACCTTGGTTTGGATTGTTTCAATCTGACGCTGGTGGCTTCTCTGCTATGCCATTCTCTGTGTAGATGGTGTGTGTGTTTGATTTGGGAGGGGGCAGCGTTCAGCTTCACCCTGACCTACCCTTTATCACAGAGTATTCTGTCAAAAGGGGGCAACTGTGTGTCCCGTTAGCCGCACCAACGGTCCAGGTCTATAGCATCTGTCCAGGGCAGGGCTTGCCATCTCTGGTCCTGTGCCTGGGTGACCCGAGGGCTTCTGTCTCCCCCAGCATCTAAGCTTCACACTGGAATGCCTTATCCCCCCTTCATGTCTCCAAGAGCTTCAGAGATCTGGGCAGGGTGGAGGAGTAACTCCCTTGGGCTCTCTGGCACATCCCGCAGTGGGTTCCTCTCATCTTGCTGGCATGTGGGGCATCAACGGGGGAGAGAGAAGCCAATCTTTCTTTTCTTTTTTTAAATCAGGTTTTTCTTTTTTTTAATTAATGAATTAATTTATTTATTTTTGGCTGTGTTGGGTCTTCGTTTCTGTGTGACGGCTTTCTCCAGTTGCGGTGAGCGGGGGCCACTCTTCATCGCGGTGCGTGGGCCTCTCACTATCGCAGCCTCTCTTGTTGCAGAGCACAGGCTCCTCTCTTGTTGCGGAGTGCAGGCTCAGTAGTTGTAGCGCACGGGCCCTAGTTGCTCCGTGGCATGTGGGATCCTCCCAGACCAGGGCTCGAACCCGTGTCCCCTGCATCGGCAGGCTGACTCTCAACCACTGCGCCACCAGGGAAGCCCAGGTTTTTCTATTAATTGACACTGTTTCCTCTCTCTTGGGTGCTACTTTGGTAATGATTAGGTCCCCACCTCTCAAGAGGGACTCATTTACAAAGGGAGTCCCTCAGAGGGTCCAAAGCTCTGTAGAAAACCTGGAGCTCAATGCAAACTGGAAACCAAAATATATCAGAAATGAAGCAGAGGGCTTCATCATATACTCAAGGTCTGATCATCCCATCTCTTCTACAAGGAATAGCCCTACTCCAGCATTTTTAAAGGAAGATGTTTTTTTCTATTTCACTTTCCAAGTAGGTATAAAATCTACTAAAAGGGATACAATGAATCATGATAAATCAGCTCACTCACAAGAGACACCCCCAGATAAAGATTTTTGGTTGCTGGGATTATTCAGCACATTATTTCAAAGAGAATTCAAAAGTGGCAGCTACATTTGCTGATAGGTTATGTGAGACACACAGACATACAACCCATTTTTCAGTGTATATGTCAAGGGGCCAAGACCCCCGATCAGCTCAGTAAGTTATTTTGTACATTACAGCGCACAGAACAACAGAGGGAAAGACAATTTCTTGGAGAGATTCATGCGCTCTGAAGGAGGCTGGAGCCCAGCGCCCCACGCCTTTGTTAGCTGGACCCCTCCTCTTCTTTGGTTGCCATGGCCTCAGAGGCAGCCGATTCCTTTAATCGATCCCCTGGCTTCTCCTCCTCCTGCGGATAGAGGTCCAGGTACTTCTGCATGCACTCCTGTATGGCCCGGAACTGGTCTACACAGTCCGACCCCTTGACATCCTCCGTGCTGCAGTGGAAGCAGGAAAAGGCCGCCCCCAAGGCACGGGCACTTCCATCTGATGTCTCCGTGGGGCAGGATCAGTCCGTGCTCCTCGTATGGATCATTGGGGTCGTCGGCCACCAGCTTCGAGTTTCATGGTCTTCTTTGGTCACAAATATGATTCGATCCTTCCCTTCCTGCCGGCAGTAGGCCATGGTGCAGCCGGGCGCTCCGACCTCACGCCGTGACCTCTCTGCTCCAGAGAGGCCAATCTATTTTTCAGGCACTTCTAATTCCCCTAAATAATTCTTCTAGCACCTCCTTCCTCTCTGTGCTCTGGGTGGGGATAGGTAGGGGAGAAGCACTTCCTGCTTCTCTGTAGAAGGAGAAGAGAGAAGCCTCTCATCATGAATGCTGGGCCAGCTCACAAGGTAACTCAGGGACCTACCCACACCCACTCCTCCTCTGGTGAGGCAGGTGGAAGCTACAGGTCTCCTTTTTAGTTCGGGGGAGGGGGGAGGCTATAGATAACCTTGACTATAGTGGGTATACTCAGCACCTTTCTGTCCTTGGTATTGGACTTTAGTCACTAATTCTGGGGCAACTGGAAAAATCCCACTTGATCTGTTGTCCCAAGGACCACTGCCCCAATCTTTACAGATAAAAGAATACTCAAAAGATGGGTCCAAGCAAAGTGTGCAGGCAATATTCTTTCTCCCAGAAGTATCTAAGAATACTAGAAGATTGGCTCCAATCTTTGGTAACTTCTATATTTTTATAAGCTTGTATATTTTTGTCTCATTGGACCCCCAACTATAGTTGTAACTGGAGGGACAAATTATCTTCATATTCCTTGATCCCTGAAAGTTTACTTGTAATTGAGAATAATAAACCCTCATTCTACCTGCATTCATCTATGTTGTTACACTAGGCAGGTAAAACTTGCTTTTTTTTTTTTTTTTTTTTTTTTTTTTTTTTACCATTTCCTTATTTTATAGTCTCAGGTATTCTAAGTACACACATTCGTACCCTCTGGGTTCTTAGAAAGGGATTATTACTTTGAAAATTCCCCAGTCATCACTGTCTCTGGAAAGCTCTGCCATCCCCTCCCTTCCTCACTTATCCTGCAAGAACCATTTGAGGGTATCCTCCCAGCACACACATACACACACACCCCACACAGCCCTCCAGGAAGCCTGCCCTGTTGCAGCCTGGGTCCCCTCTGCACGTCTCAGCAGTGCTCAGGCCCTCTGGTTAGGTGGCATATGATGATGCGCAGGCTCAGCGGCCGTGGCTCACGGGCCCAGCCGCTCCGCGGCACGCGGGATCCTCCTGGACCGGGGCACGAACCCACATACCCCGCATTGGCAGGTGGACTCGCAACCACTGCGCCACCAGGGAAGCCCAAAACTTGATTTCTTGTCATTTGCAATTCTTCTTTCACGCCAAGACTGTTCTTTCTCTCTAATCAAGTGGGTGATGCCCCATCATCATCCACTAGTTCCATGGTTTCCTGGAAGGACTCACTTGACTCAACACTCTGATTTGGCCCAAGGTACATAAAATCATTGCAGAAGATACTTGGATTAGTTCTCTCCACTTCTGTTGCATTCTCAGGAAAACATATTCTGACTTCTCTCTCCTCCCCCTTTCTGACCTTTAGTCAGTGCCTTCCACCGGCCAAATGCTTCAGGAAGCCAGAAGGTGAGAGAGCACAAGGAATCACAAGGGTCAGCCTCCTGAGGCCCAGAGCAGAAGGCCGGGGGCGGGGGAATGGATTAAGGGGTTAGAGCTGGAGAGGAATAGAGTGTAACCAGCACAGGTGTCCCTTCTACTAGAGAAGCACAAAGAACCCAGGTCATTCCAGACCATTAAGGAAGAGCCCATTGGTTTGTAGATTACACTAGTCACCATCATTTGCCCCTTGTCCAAGCCCTTGTGGTTCCTTGGAGGTGGGGCTTCCTCGGCTTCATCCTGTGCTATGGGGCTCCTGCCTAGGCAGGGCACCCTGACCGCTCCCCCGGCTCCATTCTCCTCAGGTTTGCCCTGTGAATGTTCCTCTCTGAGCTCCTGCCAACTCTCCAGGGAAAGCAAAGGCATGGAGGATGGGTCCTGCCATTCTAGGGTCTACAAATAAAATAAAATAAAACTAGCTGACCCTTTTCAGTCAGTTTGGGAATAAACTTTTAGTAAAATTGGTCACGGTAAAGTTTATTTACCACATTTTAAAAGGAATTGATTCCTTGTGACAAAAATATAGAAATTCAGAGTTTACCTACTGTCGCTTATTTCTACTAAGTCAAAACTTCCAGATTTTACAAGATTCTTCTGTCAGTTTTACAAAATCTCTATCAAACGTTTTTTCTGTGTGTAGTATTAATTGTTGCCAGTATTTTGTGTTGATCGTTTCTGATGGTGATATTATAATTTGGATGAAAAACTGATACTTTGTATTTATTTCTTTAAGAAAATGTGTACAGTTTTGCCCAGGAATTTCAGGGCTGCAATATTCCTGATGATTGGTCTAACGTTTTACTAATTCGGTTTCTGCCTATTCTTATCTTCCCTTTTCTGGCAATGTTCTAATTATCTATTAAAAACATGCCTATATATATATATATATATATATATGTATGGACAGATAGATATAGACCCTGACTTTTACCCATAAACACTTTATCATGAGCATTTCCTCAAACTATGCTATAGCCTGCCAAAATGTGATCTTAGTGGCTGTGTAATATTCCACCTAAAGGAAACACCCTAACTTCTTCAGGAGGCCCCTATTTTTGGGCTCTGAGTTATATCCAATTTCTCCATATTATTAATAACACTTGGAAAATATTCTTATTTGTAACTCTGCATGTCTGATTGTTCCACTATAACTATTCCTAGAAGTATAATCAGTGGATCAAATGATGTGAAATTTTAAAGCTTCTTGAATCATTTTTCCAAAAGATTTTCTTTGGGAAATAATTTTGGTTTTGCTCAAACACAGAGAAAAGGGGAGAAAAACACCCAGTGTTATACACCATAGCGTATTACTGTATTATTTTTCCCTGAAAAATGTTTAAAGTTGATATTAGAAAATGCTCACTTAATCATAAAAATAAAAATCAGTGCAAACATTACACTCAACAGCACAATTTTCATAAAATGGCTTTAGTTTAGAGTGTCTCTGCCCCTTTAAACCCCTTTCTAGGCTCTGTTCTCCCCTGTCTCCAGGTGAAGTCTCCAGCAGGTTGTGATTTTTCTGTTAACTCACATGTAATCAAGAACCTCTAAGTTCACTGTGCAAAACACAGCCTTAAGGGTATCCACTTTCAGTAAAAACAAGCTATATGCCCACATCTACCCATTTGCTTGAAAACAACAAAGACTCCTGTATAAACTTGTGTCTACAGGACTTAGAGGCTTCTTTGAGATGACAGGACAGTTAGGCATCCTCAGGCTGGTGTTGTATGAAGACAGGAGCTGGAAAGGCAAGCAGCACTGCACCCAGTCCATAGGCAAGGGCCTTTGCAGACATGGAGAACACACCCTCCATTTTCACAGCGAAAGGGACATGAGTAGAGCCACACACCAAACAACCTCAGTAACATCATGGAAAAGATAGAGAAAAATGAGCCCAGAGCCTGACCAGGTGTCAGATTCTTTCCCACAAAGCTGGACTTCCAGTCCTCCACTCTTAGTGTAAAGCGACCAGGAAGTAAACTGACATAGAAGATATATATATATATATACATGTATATTCTATGTTTATTCTCTCTCTCTCTCTCCATATATATATATGTACGTACATAAGTATGTATGTATATATATCTCCAAACACAAGGCTAAAGAGATTTCAAAGAATTGGAATAAAACAGATTTCATTACCTGACCACAATGAAAATAATAAAAAAATCAATAATGGAAAGATAGCCTCCAAATCTCATAGGTCTAGATTCATAATGAAAATTAGAAAATAGTTTGAATTGAATGGTAATGAAAATACCACACATAAAAAGTTGTGAAATGTAGCTAAAGCAATATTAGGAGGAAAATTATACACATTTAAAACAAGGAAAAACTCAAACTTAATGAGTTAGGCATTCAAGGGGGCAGGTAAACAACTGAATAAAATCATTGTGGTGTGAATTAAATGTAAAACAATCCTAGTTTTCATCAGAGGAAATTATATGATCTATCCGGAGACCATTGCTCTAGGTCTTGAATTTCTCAGTCAAATTAATGGGTAGGTTCCTTATGAGGATTTGAAATGGGGTGACTTAGTGCATAGCTGATTCCTGTTCACAGAAGCAATGAAATTTCAAGAAAACCTGAAATTAACTTTATTCCTAAAAATTTTCCTCAAAAAATGATTAAAGAGTGTAACATTTTCAAAGTGAAATAAGTAGTTATGCCAAAAGCCTCCTCCACTTGGTATAAAATATTGGTGAACAATTGGCCTACATTCTGGATGAATGACTGAATGCAAAATGATTGTCTGTCTTCAAAACAGCCATGACAACAAAAGATCAGAAAGGCAAATTAAGGAAACAGGGCTTCTCTGGTGGCGCAGTGGTTGAGTCTGCCTGCCGATGCAGGGGACACGAGTTCGTGCCCCGGTCAGGGAAGATCCCACATGCCGCAGAGCGGCTGGGCCCGTGAGCCATGGCCACTGAGCCTGCGCATTGGGAGCCTGTGCTCTGTGGCTGGAGAGGCCACAGCAGTGAGAGGCCCGCGTATCACACACACACAAAAAAAATTAAGGAAACAATCCCATTTACCATCATATCGAAAAGAATAAAATACCTAAGAACAAACCTACCTAAGGAGGCAAAAGATCTATACTCAGAAAATTATAAGATACTGATGAAAGAAATCAAAGATGACGCAAACAGGTGGAGAGATATACCATGTTCTTGGATCAGAAGAATCAATATTGTCAAAATGACTATACAACCCCAAGCAATCTACAGATTCAGTGCAATCCCTATCAAATTACCAATAGCATTTTTCACAGAATTAGAACAAAAAATTTTACAATTTGTATGGAGACATAAAAGACCCCCAATAGCCAAAGCAGGCTTGAGAAAGAAAAAGGGAGCTGGAGGGATCAGGCTCCCTGACTTCAGACTATACTACAAAACTAGTCATCAAACCAGTATGGTACTGGCACAAAAACAGAAATATAGATCAATGGAACAGGATAGAATGTCCAGAGATAAACCCACATACCTATGGTCACTTAATCTATGACAAAGGAGGCAAGGATATACAATGGAGAAAAGACAGTGTCCTCAACAAGTGGTGCTGGGAAAACTGGAGAGCTACACATAAAAGAATGAAATTAGAACATTCTCTAACACCATACACAAAAATAAACTCAAAATGGATTAAAGACCTAAATGTAAGGCCGGATACTATAAAACTCCTAGAGGAAAACATAGGCAGAACACTTTTTGACATAAATTGCAGCAAGATCTTTTTCTTTTCTTTTTTTTTAAAGAGCCCTTGCTTTTTTTAAAAACTTATTTTAATAAGGCTTTTTAAAAATTTTTTAATTTATTTTATTGTTTTTGGCTGTGTTGGGTTTTCTCCAGTTGCAGCGAGTAGGGGCTACTCTCCGTTGTGGTGCACAGGCTTCTCACTGAGGTGGCTTCTTTTGTTTTGGAGCATGGGCTCTAGGTGCATGGGATTCAGTAGCTGTTGCACGCAGACTCAGTAGTTGTCGTCTGTGGGCTCTAGAGCACAGGCTCAGTAGTTGTGGCTCACGGGCTTAGCTGCTCCGCGGCATGTGGGATCTTCCCGGACCAGGGCTTGAACCCGTGTCCCCTGCATTGGTAGGCAGATTCTTAACCACTGTGCCACCAGGGAAGCCCACAGCAAGATCTTTTTCAATCCACCTCCTAGAGTAATGAAAATAAAAACAAAAATAAACAAATGGGACCTAATTAAACTTAAAAGCTTTTGCACAGCAAGGAAACCATCAACAAAACAAAAAGAAAACCCACAGAATGGGAGAAAATATTTGCAAATGAAGTGACCGACAAGGGATTAATCCCCAAAATATACAAACAGCTCATGCAGCTCAATATCAAAACAAACAACCCAAACAAAAAAAGGGTGGAAGACCTAAATAGACATTTCTCCAAAGAAGCCATAGAGATGGTCAAGAGGCATATGAAAAGATGCTCAGCATCACTAATTATTAGAGAAATGTAAATAAAAACTACAGTGAGGTATCACCTTATACCAGTTAGAATGGCCACCATCAGAGAAGTCTACAAACAATAAATGCTGAAGAGGGTGTGGAGAAAAGGGAACCCTCCTCCACTGTTGGTAGGGATGTAAATTGGTGCAGCAACTATGGAGAACAGTATGGAGATTCCTTAGAAAACTAAAAATAGAGCTATCATATGATCCAGCAATTGCACCCCTGGGCCTATATCCTGAGAAAACCATAATTTGACAGAATACATTCACCACAGTGTTCACTGAAGCACCATTTACAGTAGCCAGGATATGGAAGCAACCTAAATGTCCATCGACAGAGTAATGGATAAAAAAGATGTGGTACACATATACAACGGAACATTACTCAGCCATAAAGAAGAATGAAATAGTGCCATTTGCAGCAACATCGATGGACCTACAGATTATCATACTAAGTGAAGAAAGACAGAGAAAGACAAATACCATATGTTATCGCTTATATGTGGAATCTAAAAAAAGGGTACAGGGGCTTCCCTGGTGGCGCAGTGGTTGACAGTCCGCCTGCTGATGCAGGGGACACGGGTTCATGCCCTGGTCTGGGAAGATCCCACGTGCCGCGGAGCGGCTGCGCCCGTGAGCCATGGCTGCTGAGCCTGCGCGTCCGGAGCCTGTGCTCCGCAACAGGAGAGTCCACAACAGTCACAGGTCCGCGTACCGCCAAAAAAAAAAAAAAAAAAAAGTACAAGTGAACTTATCTGCAAACCAGAAATAGAGTTACAGATGTAGGAAACAAACTCATGGTTACCAGGGGGTGAGGGATACATTGGGAAATTGGGACTGACATGTACACACTACTATATATAAAATAGATAACTAATAAGAACCTACCATATAGCACAGGGAACTCTACTCAATACTCTGTAATGGCGTATATGGGAATAGAATTTAAACAAGAGCGGAGATTGGTGTTTGTATAACTGACTCGCTTTGCTGTACAGCAGAAACTACCACAACATTGTAAATCAGCTATACCCCAGTAAAAAATTAATTACTTAAAAAAATGGCCATGATTCTGTAACCCAACCGCCAGCTTGCCCCCCAACCACCTCTCATCGCTCCTCCTGACGTCCTGGCATGGCTGGCGTGCCGAGAAGCGGGGGAGGGGGGGTGCTCAGTCTTGAGTCTGCGCCTGAGCCATCCTCTCAGCTGTCCTCACTTCTCCAGCCTCTTCCTGCCCATCTGCTGGTCGCCTTCAACGGCTGGAGGGTGGGTGTGGGAGGGAGCGCACCTCCCTTTATGCTCTACTCTTCCATTTTTTTAATGTCCTAATTCCTTTATTCCCTTTTGAAATTGCTATCTTTGCCTTCTCCTCCCTGTTTATTTTTTTCTCTATAGCCCTTATCAACATTTAAAAATACTATCTTTTTTTTTTGGGGGGGGGGTGTCTGTATACCAAAATGATCTAAAGCAACAAACACCAGATCTTGAAGTATAGTTAATTTACAATATTGTGTTAATTACTGCTGTACAGCAAAGTGATTCAGTTATACAATATATACATTATTTTTAAAACAGTTTTTTTCCATTATGGTTTATCATAGGATATTGAATATAGTTCTCTGTGCTGTAGATTAGGACCTTGTTCTTTATCCATTCTGTATATAAAAGCTTGCATCTGCTAATTCCAACCTCCCACGCCATCCCTCCCCCTTGGCAACCACCAGTCTGTTCTCTATATCCGTGATTCTGTTTCTGTTTCATAGATAGGTTCATTTGTGTTATATTTTAGATTTCACATTAAGTGATATAGTATGGTATTTGTCTTTCTCTTTCTGACTTACTTCACTTAGTCTGATAATCTCTAGTTGCAAGAGCTTGTTTTCTAAATCCCATTTCTTACAAAAAGGAACCAGGACTCCTTGAAGAAATATCTGAAGCTAGGCCTGGGACCGGGGGAGTCTGAGGTGAGCCTGGGATATCATCTTGTTTTATCAGAAATCAAGGAAGAATTCAGTGAAGGATAAATAGGGTCAAAGGACACAGGATTTGCTTTTCTGTATTTATTGTATACCTCAATAACACTTACCAAAAAACCCAAAAAATCAACAAACACATGGTCTGGAAGAGGCTCCCACTGCCCCAAAATGGGTCAGTTTGTCAAAAAGAATAATGACAATAATAAGTCATAACAGTAAAAAATTGCATGAGTCCATATAAAATTCAAAAGCAAAACGAAAGAAAAGGCAGAAGAAGGCAAGCTCTTATTTACAAATGCCACCGAACAAATTTAGAAAGAATGGTAGAATTTTGAACAGCACCCCTAAGTGATCATTAATTGCTGATTGATCAGTGATCATTAGATAGATGATAAAATGAGATAAAATGTTGTGGGAACAGGATGTTATACACAAAAACCCTCATCCCACAGATTACTTATAGATTACATAGGTTAATTACTAATTAGATAGGGGAAGATGTGGTTTTAGAATTGAGATTGGTTGGTTCCTTATCGAAGTGATCTAATTTAACAGCACCAACAGTGAGAAAACCTGACATTTTGGAATTCCTGACGTGGTACAATAAGAAATATTCAATATCTTCTATTTATACTCTTACCAAAAGAACTTGGCTTGAATCTCATCACAAGGAAACCATCAGACAAATGCAGAATGTGGTTAATTTAAGAATCTGGCCCAGATTCTTAAAAAACAGTCAATTATCATGAAAAGGAAGAAAAGGCAAGGGGTAAGTTTTAGACTAAAAGAAACTAACATTTAACAGCTTCGGTGTGTGAACCAAATTGGATCTGGGGTGGGGCAGTACTTTAGATGACATCTTGGAGACGGGGAATCTGAAAATGATTTCTCTCTTAGATGACATTATTGAATTATCTTTGTAGCTATGAGAATGGTATTGTGGGCATGCAGGAGAATGCCACTCTTGAGAGAAGTATGCTGAAGTATTTAGGAGTGAAGTGACATAACATCTGCAACTTACTTTCAGATCATCCTGAAGTTTTATATACATACTTAGATACACATACAGATAGATATATACATATGGTT
This sequence comes from Lipotes vexillifer, assembly GCF_000442215.2. Classification (NCBI taxonomy): domain Eukaryota; kingdom Metazoa; phylum Chordata; class Mammalia; order Artiodactyla; family Lipotidae; genus Lipotes; species Lipotes vexillifer. The sequence continues at coordinate 1,000,435 of NW_006790410.1, read as the reverse complement.
AATGAAAACCTGGCAAAACACTAACCGCTGATGGAGTTAGGCAACTGTATGCAGATGTTTGATGCTAGCTAGAGGATATTGAAATGTTGAGCACTTCTGGGAAATACAAATAGTCCCACAGTTCTTGGGAAAACAAAGAAAACAAAGTAATAGGTAAACTTTCCATGGGAGATGCTCTCAGGATACTTCCCAGGTCCCAGACTAGCTCCCTGTCCTGAGAACTCAGCTTCCCTGCAGGCGCCTCTACAGTGGGAACTTCCACCACCTTCTAGAGAAACTCCATCCCCAGCTCCAGCCATTGCTTTTGGAGCCCTCACCGCAGGCCTTGGGCTGTCCAGGTTACAACCAGCAGTGGCTCTCAGACGCCCTGCCTCAGGGCTTGCTGTGAAGGCCTAGGAGGACACTCAGCCCCTGCCCAGGAGCAGTGGAGCTAATGCCCCTGGGGGCAACCCAAGCCTCAGGAAGGTAGAAACCCGTGGACAGATGTTCCCATCTTCCTGTGAGGCCTTTCTGAGGCATTTTCCCCCAGGCTCTTCAGAGGCTCCCAGGTGGATGAAGCTCCACTCGCCTACAACAAGTACAGCTCAAAATATAGCCTCTGCTGACTTTTCTCCCTTCCCTGCCTCTGCCCACTCTCTTGCATCTGCTTCCTGAGATCCTCTTTCCAAATAAACTACCTGCACCTATGAAACTGCATTTTGGGGAACCCAGACCAAGTTACCTACTCTGGGTGTTGGATTTATTTCCTCACCCACCGGTACATTCCTATCCCACGGGTACATTCTTATTGTATAATAACCACTTTAGCATATGCTTCCTAAAGTCTGATTTAATCAGACTATACCAATATCAAGTTGCAGGGGAGGAGCTGTCAGTAAAACATTTGCTAAAGCACGTGGGCTTCAGCACTTTACTCAAAGACCTTGAAGGTTTTCCCCTTAGAGTAAAAGCCTTTCCATTATTCCCAGTCTTCCAACAGAAGATGATTTGCTTAAACACACACACACACACACACACACACCATATACACACACACCATATACCCAATCTCCCAAGGCCAAACATTAATTTTCAGAGATTATTATCAGAATTCATATTCGGGAAGATAAATCATTCCCTGAATGCAAAATCAACTGCAACGACCCAAATAAAGTTGCACCTGTTTTACAGCTACAAAGGAAGAAGGTAACACTGTCACATTAAAGACTAAGGGCTAAGTTCTGGTGGTCTGAGCATCTGTATGCCAAAGATGTCCATGGCCCCTTCCAAGGGAGGCTGCCCTTCATGAGAGGGAGGACAGCTGACGAGATCAGGACAGATAGTGGACTCAAGGAGACCATCCTTCTACAGAAGATGTAAACTTGCTGAATTGCCCTGTGCCTGGAAGACAGGGATGAGTCCTGGTTCCCCTGAGCCTCTAAATACCTGTGGGAATAAGCCTCCAGCATCTGACTAGACCAGCTCCATCTCCCACAAGAGATATTTGAAATAGACTCTCTGGATCCAGCCATGTACAAGGACAATGTCAGATCACTTCTAAGGCCATAGTTTGAATTTTATCTTACTCAACCCACCACTTCCCCCCAATCTGCAGGAAAAGTTACTGATGCTTGAGATGTCTTTACACGAAACTTTTCAATCTATACTTATACTAAATAAGTGGGTTAAACTGTAAATGTCCAAGAGAAGTAATAGTTTAACATATTCACACTAGATTGAAATCACTCAGTTAAATAAGTACACTGATGGATGAATGCATCAGCTTTTTATCTTTTACTGAATTATATAAACATGGTTTCAATTTAAAAAAAAAAAAAAAAAAAAAAAAAAAAAAAAAAGACAGTCCTTCCAAAGGACTAGCAGGCCTTGGCCTGGCAGTCAAAGATGAACTGTGCCATTCTGATTCTACTCCAGGGATGCTGAAATTGAGACACTGAAAATCTGACAGTTTCTCTGGATCATAAGACAGATTCATTTATCCTTGGGGGGTGAGGTGGCCATTTTTAGGCATTTGCAAGAGGAGGAAGCAGAGAAAACTGGAGAGGGGAGCACAGAAGCACAGAAAGAACAAACTAGAAGCAAGTAATCCATGTTGGTTGACAAAAGGCACTCAAGTGATGTTGCTGTATGTGCCCACCAGGTGCATGCCAGGGCCACTTGAAATGCAAGTGAAAATGTAAGTTTCATGGCACATTTATGGAGCTACTGGAGTGATGAGTTAGCATAAAATCAGAAATATAGGATTGTTGGAAGTTGGACTTTAAAAAAAATTTTATTTTATATTGGAGTATAGTTGATTAACAATGTTGTGTTAGTTTCAGGTGTGCAGCAAAGTGGAAGTAATTTCACTTTTGAGAGGGATTCTCATTCATCATACAACCTGTGAAGAAGTGACTGGCAATGGTCTGGGTAGTAACCGGAGGAAGCTATGGCGATGTCTGTCCTTAACTGCAGGGGATTTCAAGTGAAGGAGATACTGGGGAAGCACCTATGCTCCAGTGACCGATTTAGTAAGCACGCTCACTTCCCACAGAGCAGTGCCTGGCTTAAAGGGATGTTTCCTGTAGTCAGAGCACATCTCTTGTCTGTTCTGAACTGCCAGGAATGGCCCATCACCTCTCGCTGATGACCCCGCCCACCAGGTCAGCACCACCTCACTCAGCAGGGCTCCACCGCCGCTGGCAGGCACCTTAAGTGGTCTCTAAACCAGTGAACTTCCTGCCTTTCTAACCTCTTTCTTTCTTTCACGCTTCCATAAAAAGATTTTGAAAAATTCTCCATACCTTTAAGTTGATATCTAATACTTTTCAATTTAGGTTTAAATAGTTGCAGAGGAAGTAATTTCCTAGGTACTGTAAATACTGACATGATTTATTGACTCTTTGACCCCTGAGTCAAATAAGTGTGTTGCTGATCTTCCAGTTATGTGGTATCTTTTCGTTATTTATTTCTAATTTATTTGCACTGTAGTCAAAGAATATTATCAGTCCTTTGACATTCCTTGAGATTTGCTTTCTGACTTTTCATACAGTAATTTTTCTTAAATGTTACAAATGTGATTGTGAAGAATATATCTTCAGGCAAATACATGACAGAAAGTAGATTAGGAGTTGCCAGGGGCTGGGTGGAGGGAGGAGTAGATAATGACCACTAAAGATTATAGGGTGTTTGGGGAGAGGTTATAAAAATGTTCTGGAATTAAATAATGGTGATGGTTGCACGATTTTGCGAATATACTAAAAGCTACCAAATTTATGCTTTATAAGGGTGGATTTTATGTCTGTGAATTATATTTCAATTAAAAATATATTTTCTGCAATTATAGATGTAAGTTTGTTAATTATTTTTCAAATCTTCTATTACCTTCTGATTTCTGATCTATCAGTGAATTATATTTCAATTAAAAATATATTTTCTGCAATTATAGATGTAAGTTTGTTAATTATTTTTCAAATCTTCTATTACCTTCTGATTTCATGATCTATCAATATTTTTTTTTTTTTTTTTTGCGGTACGCGGGCCTCTCACTGTTGTGGCCTCTCTCATTGCGGAGCACAGCCTCCAGGCGCGCAGGCTCAGCGGCCATGGCTCACGGGCCCAGCCGCTCCGCGGCACGTGGGATGTTCCCAGACCGAGGCACGAACCTGTGTCCCCTGCATCGGCAGGTGGACTCTCAACCACTGCACCACCAGGGAAGCCCTATCAATATCTTAATTTGTGATCATCATGACACAAACACAAAAGAAACTTCGCTGATTACAGCTGCAGAATGCTAGTGAATCACCTCATTATTTTGAAAAGTGGTACATTGAAAATGATACATAAGGGAAGAAATCAAACATTTGACCTACTTTTCCTCTATGAACTATATCCGTGGGTAACCAGATAGTAGAAGAGGGTGGTTTCTTTCTGTGCATGTAGCTTAGCTAACAGATAAAGAAGGAAAGACTGAATTAGAATGTCACCTTTTCACAACCAGTGATGAATGAAAAGAACTAGGCTTTGAATATTTAAATAGTAAATGGCAGATAACTTCATTGAGAGAGAGAGACAGAAAAAGAGATGGAGAAAGAGAGATAACCTCCTGGAAGTAGACAGCACCACCTGTGAAGTTTTCCAGAAAAAAGGTGGATCACAAGCCCCCATTACCAGTTTGTAGGAAACACAGAGGCAGAGAAATAGGTTCAATGACATCTCAGGATTCAATCAGAAAAATCCATACTATGGTAAACTCTACAGGACAAATGACTTGGTTTCTTCAACAAGCAAATTGCAGAGAAAAAAATAATGTAGAAGGGGAAGTTACAGATTTAAGAGATATGTCAACCAATCCGAGTGTATAGACCTTATTTGGATCCTATTAATTCAAATAAACCAAAAACAGATTTATGACATTTATGAGATCAATGGACATTTAAAGGTTGACTGGATATTTGATGCTACTGGAAAATTAACTCTTTCTTAGGTATGAGATTGGTAATGTGGCTATGTTTAAAAAAGAGTTCTGATCATTCAGAGTCATACTAAACATTTCTAGATGAAATAATTAGGATTTGCTTTAAAATAATATGAGAGAGGGGAAAGTGGATGTTGAAATAAGATGGGCCATGAATTGATAATTGTTGTAGCTGAGCAATGGGTCCACGGGTGTTCACTATATTATTCTCTCTACTTTGTATGTTTAACCTTTTAAATAATATTTTTTAAAAAGAAAAAAATCATTTTTATGTAGGAGTCATTACTATTCTCTGGCCTGATCTTAAGTAAACTTAGTGCCCCTATGTCTCTCTTATAAAAAGGAAGATAATATTTACACCCACTTATCAAGTATGACCGTTGTGAATCTTAAAATGTATTCATGTAATAATGGCCTTGAAGAGCTCTGAGCCATCTGGAGTAGGCCAGGCATGTGACTCCTGTATTTGTTCAGACTTTTCTAATGAGTGACTAAAGATGACATCCTAGGAGCTGCGACTTGCTATGGAGCTCTAGGCTTGGAGTTCAGACCAGGCCCTGTGGGTGTGTGCCTCTGAAGACCAGCCCGTGTCTCTTCTTCCTTGGGACAGCCAGCCTTGCTGTCCATGTCCCTGCCTCTCTCCCTTCCCAGCAAAACCAGAGAGAGTTGAGGCCTGAAAAGGTAGCTTTTCGAAGGTACTTCTGACCACAGAGTTTCAACCAGTTTCTTAGTTTTGAAAAGGCTAAGCCTGGGGGTAGGGTCAGCCGGGTTGGGAGAGCGAGGACATTAAAACGGCACCACTCCTGGTCTCTCTCTCTGTCTCTCAGGTGTTTTCGGACTTCTCCAATCTTCCTCACGGTCTTTGTGTCTGTCACCATGACACATAACTCTTAAGAAGATGCCACTGCCTGAGTGTCCCTCTCCCTGGTTTCGCTTCTGACCCAAACAGAATCAGCTCAGAATGCTGGTTCCATGGCACACCTAACAGGTCTGAAAGGACCCCTGGCACTTGAAGGACACTCCTCTTGACTCGCTGGGAACCCATCCTTAGGGAACGGAATGAACCTGAGCACTGTGTGGGGAGTGAGAGGCTCTGCTTTCCCCCAGCATGAAAGAGTAGGGGTTGAAGAGGAAGGTGGCACCAGCACACAGACCTCCTTGATTCTCATCACGTTTGCTGTAGGTTCAACGCCGGCTTTACGGTGGGAAAATAGATGCCCTGAGCTGAAAGGATAGTCAGGAGGCACCGAGGGAGGGTGTCAGGGTCTCTCAGAACCTGCCTGGGTCTCTGACTGCCCCGGGGGGGACCTGCTCTGCCGTCTGAGGAGGACCTTCTCTTCAGTGTAAGGAGTAAGTGACCACAGCTGGCAACAGAGTCACCTAGAAGGACACAACTTTATTCAGGCACTTCCCATCCTTTCTGGAACAAGGAGGGACCTACTGACAAGTGAATAAACACATTTAAATACTTCTTTTAGGAGGCTGAAGGTCCAATTTCAGACTGCTCCACAGTACAGCTGTCAGATTTAGTAATAAAAATAACAGGGTGCCCAGCTGAATTTCAATTTTATATAGACGCTATTTTTGTTTTTTTTAGTGTGTGTCTTATGCAAAATTTGGGACATAAGTATACTAAAAACTTGGCTGTTTATCTGATATTTAAATTTAACTGAATGTTCTGTATCTTACCTGGCAACCCTACTCCATGCACAACGTTTTAGTTTTTTCACTTTTCAATTCAGTTGTGACCAAGTGACAGAAGAGACAGTGGATGAGCCATAGCGGTATTTTTTGGATTGATGAAAAGGGATGAGGTACAGTCTTGGTTCATAATGGGGGAAGCATTTTTCTTCTTAGAAATTTTTAAAATAAGTTTTCAAATTTACCTATTTTCATTTCCATTTCATACACGTTGCCAGCTTGCCGCATTTCACCAATTTATTTCATCCCTTGAAACACCCTGAGCAATGTCTGCAGCGTAAGGAGTTCCCAGAGCCTCACGGAACGAGGTCGGCACCATGGAGCTTGCAGTTCAGCTCAGCGGAAGTGCCGGAAACCTGCGCTACATGTTCACGGAAGACGAGGCCTGGGCGGGCTGTGTGAGTGGCGAGGTAGAGGCTCAGCATCCCTCCGGGTGCAGCCCCGCCCCGCGGCGCCGGCCGGAAGCGGCTCCAGGGGAAGCCCCGGCGCTGGCGCCAGAAGCGCCCCCGCTCCCAGTTTCGGCGTCAGGCCGACCGGCAGTCACCCCGCCCGGACCCTGGCTTCGTACACATGGAGACTGGAAGTCCGAGGTGTACCAGGGCGGCGGTGGACATGGTGAGATGTAGGCAGCACCCGGCTCAGAACCCGGGGGGAGGCGTGGGGAGTGGTGGGGGAGGACGATTGTTGGAAGGACCACTGCTGGGGCCCGACTTCGCTCTGAAACAGGCCAGGGGTCTAGGAGCCTGGGGTCAGTGCGCTAGAGGCTGCTGCCGCTTGCCTGTCTCCCTCCCACACCTCAAACTTGCCTTTCCTAAACTCACACTAATATCTCCCACGAAATCTAGTTCTCACCCTGAAGTCTCTGTCAAGGGGAGTGGCCCCATATTGCACATGTCCTGGTGGTGTTATCTGCTGCGCCAGGCGGAGGTCATGCTGGAGCAGCCCATCCTCTCGCCCCTACGGCCAGTCGGTCTGAAGTCTTGAGGAATGGACCTCAGGAGACCCCTCAGACTCACCCCGTCTACAGTTTCACTCTCTTAGCAGAGGCCCTCATTTCAGCTGCTCTGCACCTTGTCTGAGTTCATTAGGCTGCTCGCTGCTGCACAGATTGTTCACATTTGCTTTCCTCTTCTCTTCTCTGTCTCTAACCAGTTTCTTTAAACCCAGCCTTTAAAAGCTCCCCTGAGGGGCTTCCCTGAGGGGCTTCCCTGGTGGCGCAGAGAGTCCGCCTGCCGATGCAGGGGACAAGGGTTCGTGCCCCGGTCCGGGAGGATCCCACATGCCGCGGAGCGGCTGGGCCCGTGAGCCATGGCCGCTGAGCCTGCGCGTCCGGAGCCTGTGCTCCGCAGAGGGAGGGGCCACAGCGGTGAGAGGCCCGCGTACTGCAAAAAAAAAAAAAAAAAAAAAAGCCACCCTGAGGTTCGTTTCTTTAAGAAGCCACCCTTGGCCTCCCTCTCCAGTTACACCTGGTTGCGTCTGTGTGTGTCTCACTCCCGGCCACTCATGTGAGCACAGCTAACACAGTGTTTGACCCGGTGCACTGCACTCATTAACGTATTTGTCAGTCCCTCTAGTTTCTAAACTCCTGGAAGACAGGCACTTTTTGTTTGTTTGTTTTTCTTTGCATTCCTTGCAGGTCTTATGAGGCACTGTACATTCCACATACCCCAAATGGAACGCTTTCTCTTTTCCTTCAAACCTGGTCTTCATATTTTGTATTAATGGGTGCCATGCCATCCACTGGTAGCTTAAGTTAGAGTCATCCCTGACCCCATGCTCTGTCCATTTTCAAACCCATCATTAATTTCTTTTTTTCTAGTTCTTACTTTTTAATTATTATTTTTTTTATTGAAGTACAGTTGATGTACAATATTATGTAAGTTACAGGTGTACAATTTTTAAAGGTTACACTCTATTTATAGTTATTATAAAATATTGGCTATATTGCCCGTGTGGTTCAGTATATCCTTGTAGCTTATTTTATACATAATAATCTGTATCTCTTAATCCCCTACTCCTATATTACCCCTTCCCCCTTCCCGCCCCCTACTGTTAACCACTAGTTTGTTCTCTATATCTGTGACTCTGCTTCTTTTTTGTTATATTCAATAGCTTTTTGTACTTTTTAGATTCCAGTATAAGTGATATCATACAGTATTTGTCTTTCTCTGTCTGACTTATTTCACTTAGCATCCAGTTCCATAGTTCCATCCAAGTTGCTGCAGATGGATATATGTTTTATATATATGTGTGTGTGTGTGTGTATATATATATATATATATATATATATATATATATATATATATATATGATGTGGTATATATACCACATCTATTCATTTGTTGATAGACACTTAGGTTGCTTTCATATCTTGGCAGTTGTAAGTAATAATGCTATGAACATTGGGGTGCGTATATCATTTCTAATTAGTAGTTTGCGTTTTTTGGATATATACCCTAGTGGAATTTCTGGGTTTCTGGGTCATATGGTAGTTCTATTTTAAGTTTTTTGAGAGACCTCCATACTGTTTTCCACAGTGGCTGACATTTACTTTTCCACCAACAATGAATGAGGATTCCCTTTTCTCCACATCCTCACCAACATTTTTTATTTGTGTTCTTTTTGATGATAGCCACTCTGATGGGTATGAGGTGATATCTCATTGAGGTTTTGATTTACATTTCTCTAATAATTAGGGATGTTGAGCATCTTTCCATGTTCCTGTTAGCCATCTGTATGTCTTCTTTGGAAAAATGTCTGTTTAGGTCTTCTGCCATCTTTTAATTGTTTGTTTTTTTAAAATTTATACTGAGTTGTATGAACTGTTTATATATGTTGGATATTAACCCCTTGTTGGTCATATCATTTGCAAACATTTTCTCCCATTTCATACGTTGTCTTTTCATTTTGTTGATGGTTTCCTTTGCTGGGCAGAAGCTTTTAAGTTTAATTAGGTCCCATTTGTTTATTTTTGCTTTTATTTCTTTTGCCTTTGGATACAGATGCAAAAAATATTGCTACAATTTATGTCAAAGAGTTTTCTGCCCACGTTCTGTTCTAGGCATTTTATGGTTTCAGGTCTTACATTTAGGTCTTTAATACATTTTGAGCTTATTTTTGTATCTTGTGTGAGGGAATGTTCTAATCTCATTTTTTTTTAATGTAGCTGTCCAGTTTTCTCAGCACTACTTGTTGAAGAGACTTTTTTCCATTGTATATTCTTGCCTTTGTTATAGATTAATTGACCATAGGTGTGTGGGTTTATTTCTGGGCTCTCTATTCTGTTCCATTGAGCTATGTGTCTTTTTTTGGTGCCAGTACCATACTGTTTTGTTTACTTTAGCTTTATAGTATAGTCTGAAGTCAGGACACGTGATTCCTTCAGCTCTGTTCTTCTTTCTCAAGATTGTTTTGGCTCTTCGGGGTCCTTTGTAGTTCCATACAAATTTTAGAATGATTTGTTCTAGTTCTGTGAAAAATGCCATTGGTAATTTGATAGGGATTGCATTGAATCCATAGATTGCATTGAGTAGTATGGTCATTTTAACAACACTGATTCTTCCAATCCAGGAACACAGTATACCTTTACATCTGTTTGTGTCATCTTTAATTTCTTTCATCAGTGTCTTGTAGTTTTCCGAGTACAGGTCTTTTACCCCCTTGGGTAGGTTTATTCCTAGGTATTTTATTCTTTTTAATGCATCCATCAATAATTACTTTTGATTCAGCTTCAAGGTACATCTTAAATCTCTCCACATTTCTTCACCTCCCTTGTCACTACTTTAGTCTAAACCAGTGGTTCTCAACTGTGTGTGATTTTCCTCCCCAAGGGACATTTGACAATGTTGGGACATTTTTGATTGTCATGACTAAGGGAGGGTGCTACTGGCATCTAGTGGATGGAGGCTGGGGTTGCTGCTAAACATCCCGCAATGCACAGGACAGCCCCACAGCAAAGAAGCATCTAGTGTAGAATGCCAGTGGTGCTGCTGCTGAGAAACTCAGCACTAACCCTGCACTTCTTTTTTTTTTAAAAATTAATTAATTAATTTTTGCCTGCGTTGGGTCTTTGTTGTGACACGCAGGCTTTCTCTAGTTTCAGCAAGAGGGGGCTACTCTTCATTGCAGTGTGTGGGCTTCTCATTAAGGTGGCTTCTCTTGTCACCGAGCTCAGGCTCTAGAGCACAGGCTCAGTCATTGTGGCGCATGAGCTCAGTAGTTGTGGCTCCTGGGATCTAGAGCGCAGGCTCAGTAGTTGTGGTGCACGGGCTCAGTAGTTGTGGCTCACGGGCTCTAGAGTGCAGGCTCAGTAGTTGTGGCACATGGGCTTAGTTGCTCCACGGCATGTGGGATCTTCCTGGACCATGGATCAAACCCGTGTCTCCTGCATTGGCAGGCGGATTCTTAACCACTGAGCCACCAGGGAAGTCCCTAACCCTGCACTCCTTGCCTGCCCCACTGAGTTAGCCTGATCACTGACCCATGGCACCTGCTTTTCCATGCCTCTGACCTTTTTTCACATAATGGCATGCTGAACTTTAGGAATGCTAATTTGATCCTATCACCATCCTGCTTAAAATTCTACTGGTTTTCCAGTGCTTTTAGGATAAATTCTCAAAATTCTTCACATGGTCCACCAGCTGTAGCTGGTGTGATCTTTGCCCAGGTCACTGGTCCCACTCCGTGCCTCTCTGCTCACTTCTTGTGCTCCACGTGTGCTGCTACTGGCCTTTTTCTGTTCCTTGAATTCCAGGGCTCCTTCCCTCCTTAGGTCCTTGGCACTTTCTATTCCCTTTTCTCTTATTTCACTTCACTATTCTTCCAACTCCTGCAGATTTCAGCTCAAATCTTACCTCACCAGGGGGGTTTTCCTTACTTCCCAGACTAGTTGTCGGGAACTAGATGTTCGGGAACACCTAAGTTGGGGAGCATACTGCGTTTTCTTTTTGCAGCACTTATAATTAACTACTTTGTGTAATTGGTTGTTGAAAGTCTGGCTCTTCTGCTAATGCATAAGCTCCAAAGTTTGGGCTACATCCCAGAGCCTAATGTGGTGCTTGCACCTAGTAGGCCCACAAAAGAATATTAATGATTGGATGAAACTGTTGGTACCCACCTAGCACAGTTTCTGGCACATAGTAGGCACTTAATACATACCTGATGAATTACTGACTGCATGAATGTCCTTGAATCTAAATGCTCTCCTGCTTTACTGGGTGAGGTTTTAGGAGTCTGTGTGCAGTTCCTGCCCTAGTAATTCAGGTCAAAGACACCATGCTCTTCTGAAACGTGTTTTGTCACTTCCCTTCAATTTCAGGTTTATTTACAATGACAAGTGAAAAGTGCTGAAACCACTTACTCACCAGATTGCAATGGTGACCCTCTAACCCTCTGACTTCAGAAAGTAAATTTAAAACTTCCCTGACTCGTAAGGAATAATTACCATTTTCATCCACGCTTCATTTTCCCAGGCCATTTACACACAGTTTTATCAGACAGTTTTATTGTTAAGCATTCTTAGTGGTGTATCCAAAACAATGACTTCATTTGTTTAACAGATTCCTGTTTCCTGAGCCAAGAAGACATGGTGGGAATCATACTCAGATGAGCTCCAGTTTAAAAGTGGGCAAACAGAGAGCACGAGAGAAGGGAGACTGAAGTACCATATAGCTGGAAGAATAATATCTGGTGGGCTAGCACCCTAACCCCCCAAATATGCTGAGGCTAAGCCCAAAATGTTGAGGTCAAGAAGAAAAAACCAGTCTGAATATTAGGTTCAGAGCAGAAAACATCCGTGGTGTAAGGGTTAGTTGAGCAGAAGATGTAGACATGGCAGTTGATTGACTAAGAGCTCTGAGCCTCAGTGTCTCCACCTGTAAGGGCGGGTGGGGATGATAGCACTTTCCACACAGGGCTGTTTTTGAGTGTGACATGAACTAATAGTTCAGTGTCTCTGGTGCCTGGCAGGTGCTATGTTGGTATTTGCCGTTGCTCTCAACTCAAATTTTGCATCTTAGTACTCACCTGGGGAGTATTAACCTCAGATAGGAAGGTTGTAATTGGAAGGGGGAAACTTGAGTCCAGGGTGAATGTTGAAACTCTAAGTCAGGGATCACAAACGCCACACCAAAAGGGGCCAGCAAGCCAATATGGAGCAGCAAGTGGGCCAGGTGGAGAGGCAAACTAGAAACGCGTGCTACCCCAAGACACCCGATGTACCATGTGGAAATGAGGGCCCAGGGGTGTCATAGCTTCCAAATTTTCAAGAGAGGTCAGGAATCCTGATTTTATGTGATGTCTTCAATGTTCAACATTGGCAACTAATTCAAAGTTTTTAAAACCTTGTTTGAGTGAATCAAATACAGCTGTGGTCTGGATATGTCCGAGGTCTGCTGGTTGGTGAGCTCTATCTGGTTGTTCTATAGGTCTGAGCCAAAGGAACTTCAGAGCAGCTGAACTCACCACATCACAGGTATGTGGAGTATGTAAGAAGAACAAAGATGGAGAGGCGCTTCCATTTCTCCACGGGAAAGAAGGTACATCCTACATTCTGTAGACTGTAGTCCTGTAGAATAGGTTAGCAAATGAATTGCTTGTCTATACGTGCACAAGCAAGATGTGACTAGAATTTGGCAGTAGGTTCAATTAAAAACTATACTGAAGTAGCTTCATTTCCTTTTTTGATCCAGTTACAAAATTGAGAGATTGGCAAAATGGTCAACGTTGCTACTGAAATTTAGCAAGGCGTATAATTTTTTTTTTTAAAGATTTTTTTCCTTGTGAAGAGAATTTTTTTATTTTATTTTATAAATTTATTTATTTATTTATTTATTTTTGGCTGTGTTGGGTCTTCGTTTCTGCGCGAGGGCTTTCTCTAGCTGCGGCGAGCGAGGGCCACTCTTCATCGCGGTGCGCAGGCCTTTCACTGTCGCGGCCTCTCTTGTTGCAGAGCACGGGCTCCAGACGCGCAGGCTCAGTAATTGTGGCTCACGGGCCTAGTTGCTCCGCGGCATGTGGAATCTTCCCCAGACCAGGGCTCGAACCCGTGACCCCTGTATTGGCAGGCAGATTCTCAACCACTGCGCCACCAGGGAAGCCCCTAATTTAAAAATAAAACATTATCCCTTTGGATAAGAGGAAAATGCAGGTTAAATGCTAATGCAACTAGGTGTAAGTGCTGAGTACTGATACCTGATGCCTGATTATTTAAAGACATATCTTCCTATTTAAGGGCCAAGTAACATCAGGAAAAAGTACAGGGGAAATTGCTCTCAGTGAAGTGAGATTTTAGAAAGAAATGGAGAAAACTACATAGAAGGGGAATTCAGAGTGAAGAGGATGAGAGTGGTGTGGCTGCAGGTGGGTGTTAGGACCCTATCTAGCCCAGTCCTCTTCTGCTCTTTCACTGGGGGCCTCAGCGATGGCACGGATATCTCATTTCCCAGTTTCTGCCTTCTCCGTTACTTGCAACTGTCTCCCGCTGGATTCATCCCCAGCACCACCCCCTTTCATCCCAGCCTCCAAACCAGTCCTGTCCAGGCAGGTCCATCAGCAAGTTGTCACTCCTGGACTCAGGTCAGGAAGTGCTATTCCTGCCCCCATGCCCTTGCCCAGCAGAAGCTCTCCTTAGGCCCTGTTTGCTAGGACTGGGTTTCCATTGTGCTTCTTGTCATGTTCTTGCTAGGTCTACTTTCCAGGGACCAAGCCTTTTCTTTGCACATTCCAAATAATTGTAGCCCTTCGGAGAGCTCCCCTGGACCATGGCTTTTTGCCCATCAGATTCTCAGTCCCTTCCATTGTAACCCCCCAGAACAGGATTTCACTGTCTTCACTATCCTAGCACCAGTGGCCAGATTGAAGCCCAAGTTGGTTGTATCCTTTGGCTGGCCGTACCTTGCTTGCCCCTCCAGGCACAGCATTCTCTGCAGAGGCTCTGTCTACTCCTCTTACTCTCGATAAAGGTTATCTCAGGTCCTGGCTCCCTCTTTGATCTCACCTGCTCCAGGGTGCTGTAAGGAAGCATCACGTCTCATGCCAGTCCTGCAATATGGTGCAAAGAAGGCACAGTTTTCACACTCGTACGTTACACTGAGCTGTGGAACAGAAATCCGGACTCAGAAGAATCGTGACAAGTAGAAGTTAGGAAAAGTCCTGGTCTTGATCCATATACCCACTTGCTCAAGTGCAGAATGTGGACTATGTAGTTTTGCGGCATCTCCTGTTAAATAGACTTTTGGATGTTTAGTGCCTTTCTTAAAAAGTTATCTCAATGTGAGTCATCAGTTTGTGAAGTGACTGCCAAAAAAATCCACAAAAAACAGAAGCCCTAGAATGAGCTCAGACTGCATTAATAGAAGTCCAGAAGTTGGGAAGAGGAAAGTGATAGGCCGTTTCACTCTGTGCTGGTCAGCCACACCTGGAGTAGTGTGTTCATTTCTGAAAGCCACATGTTTGGAAAACTGTAAATAATCTGGAACATAGACGCAAGAGTCGGGATGATGACAAGACTGAAAATGTACCCAAATGAGAATTTATCCAGGGACTACAGAATGACAGCCTTGTGCATATGCAAGATGGGAACCCGTGTCTCCAGCATGATCCTGGAACCAAGAACCTTCAGTCTACGGAACTCAAAGAATAAAAATGCTGCCACCAGAGCCTTTTATGAAGCGAGAAGTCCTTCAGTGGGGGAAAAAATCTGGCTTCCAGCAGCATGAGTAGCTTAGATGGCCCGACTCAAGACTAGCCATTCAGCTTCCAAGTTTGAAATTCCCCTAACTCCTTTGTTCCAACCCTGGATTGGGAGAGAGATTTGAGCGTTGCCTCCTGTCTCCTTGCTGGTCGACCTTGCAATAAAGCTCTTTCTTTTCTCAAAAGCCAGTACCATGATATTGGCTCCTGTGCGTGTCAGGCGGCGAGCCTTTGCTCGGTAACACTTGTATGGCGAATAGCCTTGGAAAATAGAGAACTCGTGTCCTTCTGGAGCAGAGAGTAGGGTTTTGTTTGCTGTCGAGTATAATAACGTCTCCCTTCAAGGTAAAAGTCAGACAGGTTTGCTAGCAGCCTGTATAATAAATAAAAGATAAACAAACAAATAAAAGATGAATGAAATATTCTGGTTTCCTAAGCTTGGTGTTCCTCAGTCGTGATACACATGTCTAAGGCATTTGGACTTGTGACCCCTCTTGTGATTTTAGGTTGGTCTTTCTCATTCCAAGGATGTGTTTAGAGCTTTCCTCATGACTTTGGAAAGACAACACAGATAACTTCTTCCTTCTCTTTACTTTTTTTTCTCTTTCCTCCTTCTTGTCTGAATCTTTTTTCTCATAAATTTTTAACAGCTTTATTGAAATATTATTCCCTTACCATAAATTCCTCCCTGTAATGTGTACAGTCCAGTGGTTTTTAGTTTATTTACAGAATTGTGCAACCATTACCACAGTTTAATTATAGAGCATTTTCGTCACTCCCGAAAGAAACCTTTTACCTGTTAGTAGTCACTCCTAATTCCACCCCCCTGCCCCCACTAATCTCTCTTCTGGCTCTGAAGATTTGCCTATTCTATAGATTTAGTGTAAATGGGCTTATACATAAGGTAGTTGTTTGCATCTGGCTTCTTTTATGTGTTCAAGATTTATCTATGTTGTAGCACGTCAGTACACTATTCCTTTTTATTTATCCGCGTTGTAGCACATAAATACTTTTATTCCTTTTCATTGACAAATAATATTCCCCTGTATGGATCTAACACATATTATTCATACATTCATCAGTTTATAGACAATTTGGGTTGTTTTCTGCCTTTTCTCTGTTATCAGTAATGCAGCTGTGAACATTCACCTGCAAGCCTTTCTGTGGACATATGCTTTTCATTTCTTTTGGGTATGTAACCAGGAGTGGAATTACTGGGTTGTATGGTAACTTTATATTTAGCCTTTGAGAAACTGTTACACCGTTTTCCAAAGTGGCTGCTCAATTTTATATTCTCAGTAGCAGTGTATGGGGATTTCAGTTTCTCCACATCTTCATCTACATTTGTTATTATCTATCTTTTTTGATTCCAGCTGTCCTAGGAGGCGTGAAGTGGTTTTGTTTTGCATTTCCTTAAAGACTAAATGATATTAAACACCTTTTCATGTGGCCTTGTATATATTCTTTGGAGAATTGTCTGTTCAAACCCTTTGTCCATTTTCGCTTGGGTTACTTAAAACTCTTACTTGAGTTGTAAGAGTTCTTCATATATTCTGAATCAGAGTACCTTCTTAGATAACATGATTTACAAATATTTTCTCCTTTTTTTTGGGAGTTGTCTTTTTTACTTTCTTGATGGTATCATTTGTGGCACCAAAGGTTTAATTTTGATGAAGTCTAATTTATCTTTTTTTTCATCACACGTTTTTGGTGGTATACCTAGGAAACCGTTGCCTAACCCAGGGTCATTTTCTTCTAAGAGTTTTATAGTTTTGTTCTTACGTATATGTTTATGATCCATTTAGAGTTAATTTTTGTGTATGGTGTAAGATAGTGGGTCCAAATTCATTCTTTTGTATGTGAATATCCAGTTGTCCCAGCAATATTTATTGGAAAGACTACTGTTTTCCGTTTTATCTTGGCACCCTTATTGAAGATCAGTTGGCCATAAATGTAAAGGTTCATTTCTGACTCTTAATTCTATTCCATTGATTTATATTTCTATCCTTATGCTGGTATCACACTCTCTTGATTTCTGTAAACTTATAAGTTTTGAAATCGGGAAATGGGACTATTCCAACTTTGTTTTTCTTTTTCAAGATTTATTTTGGATACTTTTTGATCCCTTGAGTTTTCATATAAATTTAGAATCAGCTTATCAAAATTTCCAGCTAGGAATTTGATAGGGTTGACATTGAATCTACAAATTAGTTTGGGGAGTGTGGCCATCTTAGGGTCTTCTAATCATGTACATGGGGATTTTTCTACTTACTTAGATCTTTAATATCTTTTTAAAATGTTTTACAATTTTTAGTGTACAATTCTTGCACTACTTTAAAAAATTTATTCTTAAATATTTTATTCTTTTTGGTACTACTATAAATGGAATTGTTTTCTGAATTTCATTTTTGGAATGTCCATTGCCAGTCTATGGAAATGGGCTTTTGTATATTAACCTTGCTGTGATGGTTAAATTTATGTGTCAACTTGGCTAGGTTTTGGTACTCAGTTGTTTGGTCAAACACCAGTCTGGATGTTGCTGTGAAGATGTTTTTAAGATGTTATTAATATTTAAATCAGTAGACTTTGAGTAAAGTGGATTACCCTCCACCATGTGGACTGCCTCATCCAGTCAGTTGAACACCTGAAAGAAAAAGACTGAGGTTTCTCAAGGGGGAAGGAATTCTGCTTCCAGACTGCCTTGACTCAAGACTGCAACATTAACTCTTCCCTGATGGCCTGTCTTGCAGATTTTGGACTTGCCAGTCCCCACAGTCGTGTGAGTCAATTTCTTATAAATCTCAATCTTTCTCCTCTTTGTTCTGTCCTCTCTCTTCTTCCCTCTCCTCTCTTCTGCACCCTCCCACCCACGTTGGTCTTGTTTCTCTTGAGAACTCTGACTAATACATGTGTTGAACTCATTTATTAATAGTTTCTTAGTGGATTTATTAGGGTTTTCTATATACGAGATTATGTCATCTATAAATAGGGATTTTACCCTTTCCAGTCTCTATGACTTTTATTTCTTTTTCTTTCCTAATTGGCCTCCTAGCACCTCCAATACAATGTTGAGTGGAAGTGGTGAGAGCAGACATCTTTGTCTTGTTCTTGATCTTAGGGGAAAACCATCTAGTCTTGCATCATTAAGTGTGATATTAACTGTTTTTTTCATAGATGGTCTTTATCAGATTGAAGAAGTACCATCTAGTCCTAGTTTGTTGGATATTTTTTATCATGAAAGGGTGTTATATTTTGTCTAATGCTTTTTCTGAATCTATTGAGATGATCATGTGGACTTTGTCCTTCATTCTATTAATATGATCTATTATATTGAATGATTTTCATATGTTAAACTAACCTTGCATTGCTGTGACAAATTCCATTGGAACATTGTATATAATCCCTTTTAAATGTTGCTGGATTTGATTTGCAGTTGGTTAGCAATGTTGAGCATCTTTTCATGCGCCTGTTGGCCATTAGCCTTCCCTCTTTGGAAAAATCTCTATTCAGTTCTTTTGCCCATTTTTTAGTTGAGTTTTTTTTTTTTTTTTTTATGTTGAGCTGTAAGAGCTATTTATATATGTTGGATATTAACTCCTTATCGGTCATATCATTTGTTCTTTTTTCCTCAGGATTGCTTTGGAAATTCAGGGTCTTTTATGGTTTCATATAAATTTCAGGATTATTTATTTTAGTTCTGTGAAAAATGTCATATTTAGGTAGGGACTGAGTTAAATCTGTAGATAGCTTTGTGTAGTACACAGTAGTAATTTTTTTTTTTTTTGCAGTATGCGGGCCTCTCACTGTTGTGGCCTCTCCCATTGCGGGGCACAGGCTCCGTGGCCATGGCTCACGGGCCTAGCTGCTCCGCGGCATGTGGGATCTTCCCGGACCGGGGCACGAACCCGCGTCCCCTGCATCGGCAGGCGGACTCTCAACCACTGCGCCACCAGGGAAGCCCCCACAGTAGTAATTTTAACAATATTAATTTTTCCATTCCAAGAGCACAGGATATGTTTCCATTTCTATGTATCACATTCAGTTTCCTTCATCAGTGTTTGACAGTTTACAGAGTATAGGTCTTTCGCCTCCTTGGTTAAGTTTATTCCTAGGTATTTTATTCTTTTTGGTTTTTTTTTTTTTTTTTTTACTTTCCCTTTTTGGTAGTTCATTATTATTGTACATTAATGCAGCAAATTTCTGCATATTAGTCTTGTATCCTGCAACTTTGCCGAT
This sequence comes from Lipotes vexillifer, assembly GCF_000442215.2. NCBI lineage: Eukaryota > Metazoa > Chordata > Mammalia > Artiodactyla > Lipotidae > Lipotes > Lipotes vexillifer. The sequence continues at coordinate 981,351 of NW_006790410.1, read as the reverse complement.
TTCATTTATTAATTCTAATTGTTTTGGGGTGGAAACTTCAGGGTTTTTATATAAAGTATCATGTCATCTGCAAATAGTGACAGTTTTACCTCTACCCTTCCAATTTGGATGCCTTTTATTTCTTTTTCTTGTCTTATTGCTGTGGCTAGGACCTCCAATGCTATGTTAAATAGAAGTAGTGAGAGTGGGCAGCCTTGTCTTGTTCCTGAATTTAGAGGAAAATCTTTCAGCTTTAAAAAAAAAAAAATATATATATATATATATTTATTTATTTGTTTGGCTGGATCAGGTCTTAGTTGCGGCACTTCATGGGTCATAGTAAATGGGAGGTGGTGGCACAATCTAGGACCAGGGGAGAGGCAGGTTCCGGGAGGCCGTGGAGACTCCGGGAACGTCAGGGCTGCCTGGGCGCCGGGCGCACTCTCCTCCGGGTCCCACCACAGCCCGGTGCTCGGTGGATGGACGCATCCTGCCGAGGCCACAGTGCTGCTGGGGGACTGGGCAGGGCCCTGAGCCAGCTCTGAGGCCCCGGGCCCTGCTCCTGACACCCACTTGGCTCAGCCAAGCCCGGTCCCTGGGTCCCGCCATGCGGAACCAGCTCCAGCCCTTCTGACCTGCTTGGTGGCTATCTAGAACATTAAAAAAGTCGATAATACTCCTTTTCTTCGGAAAGGGAGCTGCAAGCGACGCTGTCAGTTGCTGTCCTGTTGTCCTGGCTACGATTCTGTCAGGTCGTCCTTGTTCCCTGGTGGAACTGAAGGGACTGAAGCCCAGTGCAGGTTGGCGCCTTGGAGGTACCAGGCACACAGTGGCACCAGTAAGGCACGGGCCGGGAGTGGCCTGAGGCCTGGCGGGGGATGGAGGGGGGCTTTGGTCAACGAGAGGGCCTCTGTCATTCCTTCCCTCAAACCCACCCACATGCGGGAAGGAAGGTCCGTAGTGTCCAGTGCACGAGCAGGTGTCCCTTGAGCCCTGTGCTGCTTTGAGTTCCTGTTTTCTGATCACGTGCTGCAGTGCAGTGCAGAGTCTTTGGACCAAGAAAGGGTTGTTTCTTATCCTGGGCCCACCCATCACTAGGAGTCCCCCACCCAGCTCAAGAACACCCAGGCCCTCCCCTGGGATTCTGGGATTCCGGGGTCCCTCCCTGAGTTGTAAGCATCCTCCTCCCCCCAGTCCAGGCTTTGACTCTCCCTCCAGCGCCCCTCCTCCAGGCCACCAGGGGTCACGGCAGTCCACGTGGGACTCTTAAGGTTGTGGCCTCCTGTAGAGTTTGGGATGTGATCCACACCCAGTGATCCGGTGAGGGTGGGATGAGGGCTGTCAGGTTGTATGGTCTCCCTAAGCCAGCTGAGAACATTGTTGGGAGGTCAGGCATCTGGGCAGAATTTCCCTCAGCTCCCTGAGGGGTGCGGGCACAGGGGTTCACAGTGACAGCACAGTACTTGTCTTCCAATTCCACCTCGTGGCCCAAAAGTGAGGGCAGCGGTGGGAATGTTTCTTGCGGGCTTCACAGGGTTAAACCCCTCCGTTACAAAGGCAAATCTGGGACGCGTGCAAGCGGCTTTGCTCTGTGGGTTCAAACCTTGTTCCAACTGCCTTCTTATGGGTTGTGGAAACTTGGCAATTCCTTAGACCTTTTTAAAACTCAGTGCACTGGGTTGAAATCCATGTTCAACGGAGCCTGAGAATATGCTCTTATTTGGAAATTAGGTCTTTGCAGATGTCATTAGCTAAGGTGAGGTCCTCCTGGGTGAGATGGGCCCTAACCCAATGGCAGATGTTCTGAGAAGAGGAGGGGGGTCAGGAGAGATGCACCCAGAGGAGACACGGCAGGAGGCAGGGCGTGGGGTGGGTTGGGTTAGGGGAGACAGGCAGGGCCTGGCGAGGTGCGTCCACAAGCCTGGGAACGCCAAGGACCATGGACGCCACCAAGAGCCAGGCGGAGGCTTGGAAGGGTCCTCCTTGAACCCTTCAGTTGGAGCAGGCCCTGCCCACGCTGGGAGAGAACACCTTGCTCAGTTTGTGGTCGTTTCTTATAGCAGCACAGGAGAGGAATACACTTAGTTTCTTCAGATGCAGAGTGGGGATGACATCACTTCAGAGGCTGCCGGGAGATTGACGGATATGATGTCTAATGAATGGCTGTGTGGGCACATCTGACAGCCAAGCCACAGCCCTGGGTGGGCCCATGCTTTGGCTTCTTGCCAGGCATGTAGTAACCCCTTGCAACAGTCATCACTTGGGCTGCTTCTTTGCTCTTGAGGGTCTTCGTGGGGACATCCTCCTGATCTTTGGGAATTCCCTCTCACCTCATCTCAGGTCACCTTCCCTGTGGCCTTGTCATGCTTCACCCAGTTAGCAAATCCCTCTGGCTGACACCTTGATGGCAGCATTAGGGCGCTGTGTCCTGTTGCCCTAGTCACAGCTGAGGTTGCACCCTCCACCCCGTGGACTTCCTCCCATCTGCCCTCCCAAGTGACACCAGTTTAATGAACGCAAGAACAGGGTGGCCTGTGGAAATTCCACGTACATTGTACTCTTGTGAGGGCTGGAGGAGCCCCTGGGAGGAGTGCCCAGGGCCGGCACCTCTAGCGAGTATCTGACGTCTGGTCACAGAGCCAGGCCACAGCAGCTGAAGAGCTGTAGCAGCCTTGAAAAGTTTGCCTGCGTTCCAGTCCCACTGTGTCTTGTCATCCACATCTGAAACGAATTCCAGCATCTCAGCCCCAGCCTAATCCCCCTCACAGATTCCCACGCTGTCTCCTTAGAGCAGAAATCTATCCCAATAACTACTTATAAACAGTCTCAGCCCTCTGCTGCTGGCTCCCATCTCTGTCACTGAGCGGCAGTGTCTGTCACTGTCTTCTGTTCTCTTTTTTAAAAAAAATAATTAATTAATTAATTTTTGGCTGATGCTGGGTCTTTGTTGTTGTGCGCAGGCTTTCTGTAGTTGCAGAGAGTGGGGGCTACTCTTGTTACGGAGCATGGGCTCTAGGCGTGCAGGCTTCAGTCGTTGTGGCATGCGGCCTTCAGTCGTTGTGGCTCACGGGCTCTAGAGCGCAGGCTCAGTAGTTGTGGTGCGCTGGCTTAGTTGCTCTGCGGCATGTGGGATCTTGCTGGACCAGGGCTTGAACCCATGTCCCCTGTATTGGCAGGTGGATTCTTAACCACTGCGCCATCAGGGAAGCCCCACTTAATGTCTTCTGTTTCCCGACAGGCAGACCAGTGCCGGCCATAGGATGGAGATGATTCAAGCCCAGGGCCTTTCAGTTGGGCTCTCAAGGCTGTGACTGAGGTGGTAATTGGGAACCGAATTCATCCGTTCACCAAGTGTTTATTCTTCACCTCCCATGTGCTAGGTAGAGCACATCTGTTGGAATTTTAAAAATAAGTGAGAATCTCCCCTGTTGCTTTCCTGGTGAGACCACCAAGTCAACCTCCATTCCTCCCATTTCGGCTAGAAAGGATCTGGGAGCTGCAGTTACAGAAAATCTATGGATTACAAAATAGTTCTACCGCTGATCATCTATAAAATCCCAGAAACTTCTCAGCTTTAGACTCACCGGCATGAGGCTTGATGTATCGTAGAGGTGTTATGTCCATTCTATTTTAGGTGCTTTTAAAATATGCTTGCAAGTCCTTTAACACTCTTCCTAACAAGAGGTGGAGTCTTTTGTCTTAGTCTGCTCAGGCTGCTATAACAAAATACCATAGACCAGGAGCTTAAACAGCATTTATTTTCACAGTTCTGGAGACTGGAAGTCTGAGGTCGAGGTGCCAGTGTGTTTGGTTCTGGTTAGGGTCTTCTTCCTGGCTTGCAGATGCCCTCTTCTTGCTGTATCTTCACATGGCAGAGCCAGAGAGAGAGAGGGGACAAGCTCTCTGGCGTCTCTTACGAGGGCACTAATCCCACCATGGGGCCTCCACCCTCCTGACCTCGTATAAACCAAATCACCTCCCAAAGATCCCATCTCCAAATATCATTGGGGGTTAGGGCTTCAACATATGGATTTTGGGAAGGACACAGTTCAGTCTGTAGCACCTTTATCTTGTGCCTTTGTGACTACCTTGATGATAAAATGTGGTGATGCTGCTCCACTGTCACTTCTCTTCAACACAGTATTGGAAGTCCTAGCCACAACAATCAGACAAGAAAGAGAAATAAGAGGTATCCAGAAGGGAAGAGGTAAAATTGTCACCATATGCAGATGACATGATACTATATATAGAAAACCCTAAGTACTCCACACAAAAACTACTAGACCAAGTAAAGTAGCAGGATACAATATTAACATTCAGAAGTTGGTTGCATTCCTTTACACTAACAATGAAATATCAGAAAAAGAATGTAAAAAACAATACCTTGTAAAATCTCACCAAAAAATAATACCTAGGAATAAACCTGACCAAGGAGGTGAAAGACTTTTACACTGAGAACTGTAAAACATTTCTAAAGGAAATTAAAGAGGATTCAAAGAAATGGAAAGCTATCCCATGCTCTTGGATTGGAAGAATTAATATTGTTAAAATGGCAATATTAACCAAAGCAATCTAAAGATTTAATGTGATCCCTATCAAGTTACTTATGACATTTTTTACAGAACTAGAACAAATAATCCAAAAACTTAAAAAAGACCCAGAATTTTTAGAGCAATCCTGAGGAAAAAAAACAAAGCAGGAGGCATAACTCTCCCAGACTTCAGGCAATACTACAAAGCTACAGTAATCAAAACAGTGTGGTATTGGTACAAAAACAGGCATATGAGTCACTGGAACAGAATAGAGAGCCTAGAAATAAACCCACACACCTACAGTCAATTAATCTTTGACAAAGGAGGCAAGAATGTAAAATGGGTAAAAGATGGTCTCTTCAGCAAGTGGTGCTGGGAAAGTTGTATAGCTGCATGTAAATCAGTGAAGTCAGAACACACCCTCACACTGTGCACAAAAATAAACTCAAAATGGCTTAAAAACTTAAACATAAGACATGACACTGTAAAACTTCTAGAGGAGAGCATAGGCAAGACACAAATTGTACCAATGTTTTTTTTTTTTTTTTTTTTTTTTTAGCGGTATGTGGGCCTCTCACTGCTGTGGCCTCTCCTGTTGCGGAGCACAGGCTCCGGACGTGCAGGCTCAGTGGCCATGGCTTACAGGCCTAGCCACTCCACGGCATGTGGGCTCTTCCCGGACTGGGCCACGAACCCATGTCCCCTGCATCGGCAGGCGGACTCTCAACCACCGTGCCACCAGGGAAGCCCTGTACCAATGTTTTCTTAGGCCAGTCTCCCAAGGCAATAGAAATAAAAACAAAAATAAATGAATGGGACCTAATCAAACTTACAAGCTTTTGCGCAGCAAAGGAAATCATTAAAAAAAAAATCCACAAAATAACAACCTGTGGAATGGGAGAAAATATTTGCAAATGATGAGATAGACAAGGGTTTAATCTCCAAAATACATAAACAGCTCATACCATTCAACAACAAGAAAACAAACGACCCAATCAAAAACTGGGCAGAAGACCTTAATAGGCATTTCCGACATACAGATGGCCAGTAAGCACATGAAAAGATGCTCAACATCACTAATTATTAGAGAAATGCAAATCAAAACTACAACAAGGTATCACCTCACACCGGTCAGAATGGCCATCGTTAAAAAGTCTACAAATAACAAATGCTGGCGAGGGTGTGGAGAAAAGGGAACCCTCCTACACATTTGGTGGGAATGTTAGTTGTGCAGCCACTATGGAAAACAGTATGGAGGTTCCTCAGAAAACTAAAAATAGAATTACCATATGATCCAGCAATCCCACTCCTGGGAATATACCCAGACAAAACTATAATTCAAAAAGATACATGCACTCCTATATTCATAGCAGCATTATTCACAATAGCCAACACATGGAAACAACCTAAATGTCCACCGAAAGATGAATGGATAAAGAAGATGTGTTACATATATACAATGGAATACTACTGAGCCATAAAAAGGAACAAAATAATGCCATATGCAGCAACATGGATGAAACTAGAGATTATCATACTAAGTGATGTAAGTCAGAAAGAGAAAGACAAACACCATATGGTATCACTTACATGTGGAATCTAAAATATGGCACAAATGAACCTATCTACAAAACAGAAACAGAATCACGGACATAGAGAACAGACTTGTGGTTGCCAAGGGGGTGTGGGGGGAGGGAGAAGAATGGACTGGGAGTTTGGGGTTGGTAGATGCAAACTATTACTTTTAGAATGGATAAACAACAGGGTCGTAATGTGTAGCACAGGGAACTATATTCAGTATCGTGTGATAAACCATATGGAAAAGAATATTAAAAAAAGAATGTCTTTGTGTATAACTGAGTCACTTTGTTGTACAGCAGAGATTGGCACAGCATTGTAAATCAACTATATACTTCAATAAAAAAAAAATAGAAAAAAAGATGTGGTGATGCTGCACGACTTCCAAGGTTGGCTTAGAAAAGGTCCAATAGCTTCTGATGGTTTCTTTTGTGAAGCTTACTTTTGGAACTGGCCACCATGCTGTGAGGAGGTCCAGGCCACATGGGAAGCCTGCATGTAGATGTTCCACCAACAGCCCTATACGAGATTCAGCTGATAGCCAGTGTCAACCGTCATGTGAAGCAGTCTTAGAGAGGACTCCAGCCCAGCTGCTGTCTGACTGTAACTGCATGAGAGTTCAGTAAACACCATCTAGATGAATTCCATCAATCCCAGACCAAGCATGATAATTGCAATCAACGGTTATTGTGGTTTATGCCACACAGCTATAGATAACCAGAGCAGCAATCCTCACTGGCTATTTGTTCAGTTATTACCCTTCATGGGAATTCCGTGGCGGTTCAGTGGCTAGGACTCTGTGCTTTCACTGCTGAGGACCCGTTCTTCAGTCCCTAGTCGGGGAACTAAGATCCTGCAAGCCTAGCAGCTTGGAAAAACAGCAAACAAACAAACAAAAAACAAAACCAAAAAACCAACCAAACAAACACACACACACAAGAAAACAAAAAAAAAACCCCAAACGTATTAAAAAAAAATTATTGCCCTTCAGAAGACCCTGACTTTAGTGTGCATGGTCCCAGCGCCCCTGCATACTGGGCTGCATTAGAACAAAGGTTCACAGTTTTCTGCCCACCCTTGCTGCACATATATTTAGCCCAGCTCTAGGAAGACGCTAAGCTCTTTATCTACAGCAGTGGTCCTCAGCCAGAGCTTCATATCAGTCACCTGGAAAGATTTTAACGTTACCCATGCCCAGGCTACAACCCAGACCAGTTAAATCAGAATCTTTGGGAAGATGGCCCAGGAGTCAATATTTTTTAAAGCTCCTCAGGTGATCTTAACATGCAACCCAGCTTGAGACCCATGGATGGCGTCAGTGAGGATCCAGGCCAACTCCTTGCAGAGCATCATGATGCCAGCTCACCCCCCAGGCCCTGCCCCAGATCCTGGAGGAGTACTGTTACTGTCACTGGGAAAGCAGGATAATTTGGGCCCAGGGGTAAGGGATAACTTTATTCTTCTCCATTTGACTTCCAGTGAAATAGATCATTCCAGACCTAGGTGCCCTTCCCTTCTCTTCTCATCAGAGCCCAGAGTCCAATTTCCTTCACAAAATGTCCTGATCATTCCAGGCCTATTAATTTTCTCTTTCTGCTTAACAAATCACTCTAAAACTCAGCAGGTTAAAACAACAATAAACATTTATTATTTCATACTATTTTGTGGATCAGGAATTCAGGAGTGGCTTAGTTGGGTGGTTCTGACTTGGAGCTTGTCTCATGAAGAGTCATTGTGTCAGGAAGGCTTGACTGGCACTGGGGATCCACTTCCAAGACGGTGCACCCATGTGGTTGCGCTTGCTGTTGTCAGGAGGCCTGGGTTCCTGTCCACGGGGGGCTCCTCTGTAGGGTTGCCGGAGTGTCCCTGTGACATCATGTGTCACATCAATAATCCTGAGACGGCGAGGGGAAAAGCCGTGATGTCTTTTATGACCTGGCCTCAAACCTCACAGCACCATTTGCACTGCCCTGTTGCAGGACACTTGTCCCAGGTTAGGCCTATGCATGGCAGGAGACACCCCAGGGAGGAGCTCCCGCCAGACAGTGGGGGTCGCTGGGGGTCAGCCTGGAAGCTCGCCATCACACCAGGCCCCAAACCCCTCTTCCTTCTTCCACTCTGCACCAGTGGTTCTCAAACCTGGATGAGCTCATCTGAGAAGCTTCTAAAAGTAAAGATTCTCAGATGCCACCCTTGATGTTTTGCTCTATTCAGGCCGAGAAATCTGTATTTTCAGTCTTCCAAAGCAATTCCTGTGATCACGCTGGGAACCTATGGCCTGTTCGGTGTTGGCACTTAGTTTTTCCGGTAGAGGCGGGCCCCTTTTAGATTTTATTCCCCCAAGCCAGGCCACAAGGAGGACTCTGCAATCCAGGAAAGGAGCCCCGTGTTAGTTCAGGAACCGCCTCTTTGTACGTCGCTCCTTCCCTGGATGCTCCTGTTATCCTCACCCGTGCTGCACCACTTGCCCAACTGGCCACTTTCGTGGACGCAGACCTTTAAGTAGACCCTCATCCCTGGAGGAGAGTGTTTTTGAAGACCGAAAAAATGGCCTCGTGACCTCGTGACCGGTGTGGGGTGTACCATCCACCATGGATGGCCTGTATCCGTGGGAATGCGTGGGTGGGGTTTGAATATGTCCAGCCCTCTCCAGCTGGGCAGTTCTTTAGGGGAGCCGGACACTCTGCATGTGCCTCTTCTACTTACTGTCTTGTGATTTAGGGCCAGTAATGACTGTTTCTGTGGCCCTGGTCCTGAGTGTGGTAGCTGGTGGGGATGTCCCTTGTTCCTGCTTATCTTTCACCACCTGACCTGCCCCAGGGGCCGCAGTGCCCGTGGCCAGGCGGCTGTCAGCACAAGAGCTTAGAGAGGGGCCCCAAGCTGGGCCCCTGGGGCTGGCAGGCCCTGGTAGGGAGGGGTTGGATTCGGGATTCATGAAGGAGTGAGTATATGACCCGCTGATGAATCCCAGAGTATGTGGGAACGAGGACTTAGTGAGGATTCCTGGGGTTTTGATTTGAAAATGGGAGCAATGTGTGTGCCGTTTGCTGAAATGGGCATCTGCAAGTTTGAGGGGCGTTGGGAAGTTTTGTTTTGATTGTATTAATTTTGAGACACCTACTAGACATCTGAGTAAGCACTGAAATATTTGAGTTTGGGTCTCAGGGAACATGTTGGGGCCGGAAATAGACATTTAATAATCATGAGCATTTTGGTGTCATTAAAGCCATGGGATGGACGAGCAGCTGCATACACAAGAGAGAAGAGGCTTAGTGTAGAGGGCAAGGGGCCCGCACCGAGGGAAGCAGCAGCTCAAGGGGGAACATGCGTTCTAGAGGGAGACGTTTTTAAAAGGTGGGAGATCCTAGAACATGTTGCACGTTTATGGTAATCATCCAGGAGACAAGGGTAAACTGCTGACGACAGAGGGAGAGGAGACAACCGCAGGAGAAAAGTCCTTGAGTTGACATGAGGGGGTGAGGTCCTGAGCACAAACGGGGTGGGAGGCAGGGGCTGCGTTAGAAGGAGTGAGGTCAGTTCACCAGCTGCCACGGGGAGGACACAGGGAGCTGGTGGTTCTCGGTGCGGGCAGTTTTGCAGACAGGCTGTGGGAGATCGTTGCCTCTGCGTCCTCAGGGAAGCAGAAGGGGATGCTGTGGGTGGAGAGTGAGGAGGGGGACGGGTGTGGGGTGTACCAGCCAGGAGAAGTCGTGAAATAACCTCCCGGGGAAGTGAGAGAGCAAAAGGATTCCAGAAATGTGCTGGGATCACTGGGGGAGGCAGGCCCCCCTCCCCCCACCGCGTCTGCTGCCCGGATGGTTATTGAAATTGAAATTGAATTGAAATTGAAATTGAAATGGAAGGACCCTGTGGTCCTTCCCCACCATGTCCTCCACCTGCCTTTTGTCTGTATAAAAGCTTTAGTCAAAGAATAAGTTTAATCAGAGAAGTGGGAAAATGAAAAAACAAAGGAAAACAGTCAAATGAGACCAAATAATAACAGTGTAATCGTTAAGCAAAGTCAGAGACCTTTAGTTCCTCCTCAAGGGCTATAGATAAATATTCTGAGCCATATCCTTTGAGCTGTCTCGTAGACACTGAAACCGCCACCAGGTGGAAGGAGTGAACTACATGATGACCAGACTGTAGCCCTGACATAATAAGCTGCCGCAATTCTGAGAATCGGCCTCAAGGAAATGGGAGCAAACCAAGCCTGGAACTGAAGACTAAGTATACTTAAAGCAGTCACGATGACGCTGGTCAGAGCACCACAGGACCAGTTTCAGGATGACCGTCAGAGCGGACTGTGCTGTTTCCATGTGTAGCCCCCCCTCCTTCCGCCTATGCACTCCTGAAACTCTCCTGATAGTTGGTGGGGGGAGTTGGCCTTTGGACACGAGTCCACCCTCCCTGCCAGCTGTGGGGCTCTGGAATGAAGCAATCTTTCTTTCCACCAACCTTGCCTCCTGAGTACTGGCTTTTGAGGGACGAGCAGCCGGACCCCACCTTGGGTAACATCGTGAAGGGGAAGAGCCAGCAGACGCCCGGCCGCGTGATGGATCTCACCTGCCGCTCAGCCCCTCTCCCTGATGGACGGCTGTGCTGTGCAGCAAGGGTGGAGCTGAGGCAGGGGATTTCCTCCGCTCTAAAGGCCTGGGCAGAGAGCTGCAGGGTGGGAAAACCGTGCTGAGTATCCAAGGCAGACGGCCCCGTGGTGCTCAGAAGCAGCCGCCGTGATGGCAAGGAGAGGGGAGCGGCTGGGCACTGTCCTTGGGCCCCAGCACTTCCCCTCGCCCGGGTGCCTTCGTCCATGCTCAGCACAGGCCCTGCCCTCCCTGGGCTCGGAGCCCAGGGAGACTGTTTTGCACACTGTCCAGGGTGGCTGCTCTGCTGACCAGTCGTCAGCAGGGTGCCCCTGCCACCTGGCCTTGGATGCAGCTGAAGCATCTGGAATTGGAAGGCCTGCTTCATTCTGTGCCCGCTCAGCATCCAAACTGCGGGGCCAGTTGACTGAGCCCTGAGCCAGGACTTTGCCTGACCCCTCATTTTCTTCAAGGTTATGCAGCAGCCCTGACCTCCTCAGTGAGGAAACAGAGCTCCTGGCCAGAGTCCACCCTTCGGCTCTGTGGGCTCCACGGCCCAGCCGTGCTGGTCATCGGGGCAGGGGAGCTCCAGGCAGCAGCCCTGTCCTTCAGCACATGGAGCTCAGCATTACTGAGATTTTGTCCAGGAAACCACAGGGTCGGGCAGGTGCGTATCTACCCAGAGATCTTTGCAGTCCTCATCTTAGTCACCTCAGGGCAATGAGGCAAATGCCACAGGCTGGGGGCTTAACAGCAGAAAGTCCTCTCTCCCCAGTTCCGGAGGCTGCGGAGTCCAGATTTAGGTGCTGGAGGATGTGGTTTCTGATGAGGACTCTTCCCGGCTCGCAGACGGCTGCCTTCCCACTGTGTGCTCACCAGAGATCTCTGGTGCCTCTTCCTCTTTGCTGAGGACATTGGTTCCATAGGCTTAGGGCTCCACCCTTATGACCTCATATAACCTTCATCACCTCCTGAAAGGCTCTATTTCCACTACAGCCACGTGAGGGATTAGGGCTTCACCATATGAATTTTGAGGGGGCACAGTGCCGTCCAGAGCAATCCAAGGGCCCCACCTGGACCTGGCGAGTCCCTTCCAGGGTCCCAAAACAGCCAGGCACGTTCAGTGTGACTCTACCAGGATTGCCCAGTCCCAGCTCTGGAAACAAAAAGAGCCAGTGAAGGTGGTCCCTGGTGGTTTGCACCCTGGGGGAGGAGTTTCTGACTCAGTGGCATCTGGACCAGCCTCGCCCTAGGGTCAGGGATTTTGCACCAGAGTGAGGGTGTTCTGCTACTCAGAGCGACGTGCCTGGGCCTGAGGCCGCGGCCCCTTTGGAGGAGAACAGGCTTTACTTCTGCTCTCCTGGCTGTCCTGACACACTGTAAGGTGACTGCCTCATCTTGGGCTCGGCTCTGGTGGGAGCCGCGCTTCTCGAAGCCTCTGTCTCCCTGATCCCTCCCGGGTCACACTGTTCAGCGGGCACTGGGGAGGGGCAGGGGCTCTGCCGCTCAGCATCTGTCCTAGTTTCAGGTATAGGCTCAGCCAGTTTCCCTTTGTTCTAGCTGGGAAGAGGCAGAAGCCCAAGTACAGCAACGGCAGGCTGCTGGTCCTTGGCTCCTGCTGTCAGGGGCCACTTCCTCTCGTCTGCAGGTCTGCGTTGCACCTGTGAGGTGGCAGGGACGATGCCTTCCAGGGGCTCCCGGTTACAGGATTCCTGGAGCTCCGAATTTGATAAGGAACAGGTCTCGTCTCTCAGTGTCCTCTGCCATCTCCCCGAATATTCTGATTGGTTTTGCTGGGCTCATATCTCCCCCTTAACCCCTCGCAGTATCTGGAGGGATGGGGCAGCGATAGGCCAGCCTGGTCACGGCGAGGCTACAACCTTCCGTTCTTGGCTCCGACAGCATTACGTATATCGAGTGCGGAAGTTTCTGTAAGAAAGCATGTGTGGCAGCGTCAGTACACCTCCACTGCACACCCCGAGGTGAAGGCATGGCAGGGTGCGTTGGCCCACACAAGAGCGCCAGGGTCACCCCCGCTGCACTAAGGATGGCAGGGGTGGAGGGGGCCACTCTGCTCCCCTCCGCCTGGTTCTCATAGAGTCTCCACTCAGAAAACAGCTCAGCTTTGTTTCTCATCCTTTGTTCATCGTATTTCTCCTGGCGTCCGTGCCGCCTTTGGGTATGGGTCAGCTCTGTCCTGAACAACGGGCCGTACAGGACGAGGCTCAGGGACACCCCATCTCCCACACGCCAGAGGGCTGCACTTGTGGGCTATGATCCTAGAGTGCTTACCACAAGCTGGCCTTCTGCCAATGCATTTGTGATTTCCTGGCAGTCTTCCTTGATTTACCCTTTTCTTTTCACATGTTCCCCATCATGTCCCCCATCCCCTGCCCAGATTCTAGCCCACCCAGCAAAGGGAGCCCAGGTAGATGGCAGCTGGGGTGACTTGGTTTGTTTGAAATCTTGTCCTTGGCTTCATGGAGCTTGAGGAGAGATTGTTTGGATTTTAAATATTTTTTGCTCTTTGGATGAAAACCCAGGGTCCCCCGAGTGTCCATCATCCTCCCAAAAGAGGGATAGTGTATATCTTCTTTGGAGTAATGTCTATTTAGGTCTTCTGCCCATTTTTGGATTGGGTTGTTTGTTTTTTTGATATTGAGCTGCATGAGCTGCTTGTAAACTTTGGAGATTAATCCTTTTCAGTTGCTTCGTTTGCAAATATTTTCTCCCATTCTGAGGGTTGTCTTTTCGTTTTGTTTATGGTTTCCTTTGCTGTGCAAAACAAAATGGTTCTGAAGAACCTAGGGGCAGGACAGGAATAAAGATGCAGACATAGAGAATGGACTTGAGGACACGGGGAGGGGAAAGGGTAAGCTGGGAGGAAGTGAGAGAGTGGCATGGACATATATACACTACCAAATGTAAAATAGATAGCTAGTGGGAAGCAGCCGCATAGCACAGGGAGATCAGCTTGGTGCTTTGTGACCACCTAGAGGGGTGGGATAGGGAGGGTGGGAGGGAGACGCAAGAGGGAGGAGATATGGGGATATATGTATA
>NW_006790410.1:945210-967469 GCF_000442215.2 Lipotes vexillifer | reverse complement strand
GGGGCGGGATAGGGAGGGTGGGAGGGAGACTCAAGAGGGAGGAGATATGGGGATATATGTATATGTATGGCTGATTCACTTTGTTATACAGCAGAAACTAACACACAATTGTAAAGCAATTATGCTCCAATAAAGATGTTAAAAAACAAAGAAAAAAAAGAGGGATAGTGTAATGCATGAATAGTGTTTGTGAAAATAACTTTAAGACTGTTGCAAGTTCAACAAGGTGATTATGGGAATGTAGCAATGAGTGATCATCTTTAAGAATCATGGGGGGAAGGAGTAAATGTTCTCCTGTCAGTCATCTGAGGTGACAGTGATGCTGCGACAAAACACGGTCGAGGAGGTGTGCTGAGACAGGAGTGAGGGGCTGTGCTGGTTTCCCCGGGCGGGTGTGTGGTTCAGGCTCGGAGGTCTGGGGGGCAGGCCGGCCCATGGGGGCAGTGGTCTCAGCTCTGGCGCAAGAGTGCAGGATTCCGAAGGCAGGCCCCCGCGTTAGTGCTCAGGTTCCAGAGTCTGTGAGACCCAGGGCGACGTGGGCACAGTGGTGGCCTGGACTGCACTGGACAGCACGCGACAGACCCTGGAGGAACCTCCAGGAATACTTGGGCACATTTAGAAGCGTGTTAATTTCTAAATGGAAGTGCCCCGGTGATGCGGGCCAGGCACGTCTGACTATCACTTTGGTCATTCTCTGGTTTTCCCCATTTAATCCTTCTCTGGCATTCAACTATCTATCTTTCTGGCTTCCAAATTACGGCTTTGCTTCTGAAACTCTAGTTCAGTCTTTCCCAAACATGGTTAGTGGTAGGCTTTGGGAAAAGAAGCCAAACTTCTCTGGGCTCCAAGTGTCAGATACTGAGCATGCAGCCTCAGGTGCCAATCAGAGAGTGACTTCTAGCTTCTGCTGCATGGCGTCATGGAAGTTATCACTGCATGGGCGGCTGTGAGTGTTTCCTAAGTGTGTACGTGAAGGCCACCCACGTGAAAACAGGCAAAGGCTATTTATGCAAAGCTGGCTGCAGCAAGGGTGGCGACCACCCCATCACCTGGTTGGTCAGAGACTCAGAGACAAGCAGAGGAGTGGGAAAGCTTCATGGTGGAAAAAAAAGGAAGGTTTCAGGCGTGCCCTGGCTGGAGGTGGCTACTAGACAGGGGCATCCTATGCGATTTGTCAGAGGGACACATTTGGCTTCCTCTGGTTGGTCCTAAGTTGGAAGTAGGGACAAAAGTATGCTAGCAGTCGTTCATCAGGTCCTGGGCATTTGGGCTGAATGCTGCAGGGGTTACTGTTTGACTTTCTGCATTGTCACTAGAGACAGCAGGCTGATTCCTGGGCTGGTTCCTGTGGAGGACTGTGGATGAGAGGTCGGTTCCATGTGCGGGCTGCAGCGGGTCGGGGGTCAGAGCTCTATGCTTATATGTGGTCTGGCCATTGTCTCTTTGTATATTCTGCCTCTCAAGTGCTTGGACATAGTAATAGGCTTCTAAAAAGTAGCTGTTATTATTATTGTCACCTCCACGGAGGGTGCCCAGATTGTTCACAGACATAACAGGATGGTCTCAGAACCAGGTCCTGTTATGTCTGTGGCTTCTCTGAAGTGTGCCCGCCCTGGGCCATTTCCAGATCTGGCTGACTGGCTTCGTGGTCTGGTCTCTTTAAGGCAGCTCAGCCGGGGGTGTTGGCGGTGTGGTCAGAGTCATGGATGCAAAGCGTTGCTGAATACACTGCTGGCCGCTTTTCCTAGAGACTCAGGGTTCCACAACTGGTTTTATGGGCTTTGTGTTTTAAATTCTTTCATATTATAATCTTCAGGCCAGCACGTGTCCTCTGCAGGGCCGCCACTGTAGGCATCCTATGCTCTCTCCTGTCACATTCCTTGATTTCTCTTTCCCCCCTTTCTCCCCTCATTTCCTTCAGTATTTACCCTTGAACTCTAGTTTTTCATTATTTTTTGAAACAGTCCTTCTGATTGTTTCCTCATTTTCACAACTTGCAAAATATTTCCAGACTGGGAAGTTATATTAGTTTTCCTCTTGCTGCTGTAACAAATTCCTATAAACTTAGTGGCTCAAAACAACACAGATTTATTGTCTCACAGTTCTGGAGGTGGGAAGTCTCCCTGAGCTAAAGCCACGTGTCAGCAGGGCTGTGCTCCTTTGGAGGCTCTGGGGGAGAATCCGTGTCCTCTATTTTTCTGGTTTCTGGAGGCACCTGTATCCCCGCGGCCCCTTCCTGTCTTCAGAGCCCGTGGAGCCTCTACCCCTGCAAGTGTGTCTTGTCTCCCTTTGACTTTTGCTTCTGTTGTCACACCCCCTTCTCTGACCCTGACCCTTCTGCCTCTTTCTAAGGACGCTGTGAGTACAGTGAGGCCACCTGCATGATTCAGAGTGAACCACTGCCCCTCACCAGATCCTTAACTTAACCACACCTGCAAAGTCGTTTTGCCATGTAAGGTGACACTCACTGCTTCTGGGGATTTGGACATGGACATCTGTTATAGGCTGAATTGTGTCCTCCAAATCACATATGTTGAAGCCCTAACCCACAGTACCTCAGACTGTGACTGTTAATTAAGCTAACATGAAGGTTTTAGGGTGGCCCTAATGCAATCTGACTGATACCCTTATAAGAGGAAGAGATCAGGACACAGACACACACAGAGGGAAGCTGATGCAAAGATCCGGGGCAGAGAGAGGGGGAAAGACGGCCTCTGCAGCCAAGGGGAGGGGCCTCAGGAGAAACTTGCTCTTCTGACACCTTGATCTCGACCTCCAGCCTCTGGAACTGTGAGAAAATAAATTCTGTTGTGTAATCACTCAATCCGAGATAATTTTCGTGTGCCAGTCTGTGGTATGGCAGCCTTAAAAAACTAGGGCAGCATCTTTTGGGGGCTATTATTCTGTCGGCCAGAGGTTTAGTCTAAATTTTGCCTAAGTTTAGTCTATTTTGGGAGCAATAATATTTCTCATTTTACTCGAGACACATAAGAAACCAGAGGCCTACCTGCACTGAACGAGCCAAGGTGATAACGCCTCTCTCAATAACTGAAGGGCTCTGGGTTCAGAATCTGCCGTGGACACTTTCAAAGACAGCTGAGCCTGCAGGAATGTTTGGTGAACAGGACCAGGGCTGAGTTAGGGGTTCTGAGCACTGGTAGTTTGTCCACAGCAGAGAAACTGCGGACCCAGCTGGAGGTGGTGGTAGAGAGGTAGTTGCACGGGGACGCGGTAGGGACGCAGCCCACCCGGCACACACTGTACGGGGTGTACTGCCTCAGAGAGTCTACAGACAGTAATGCAAAGGACTGAAGTCCGCATGCTTTCTATAATCACCTTGGGCTGGAGATTCTACACGATGTCAGAGATAGGGCTCCTGCCCCCTGCTGGGGGGCGTGGGTGGGACCACCGTGGAGATGATCACATGGTGTCAGAGCTGATTGGGAAGCAAGAACATGGAAGAAAAGAGGTTGTGTTACAGGATCACAAAAATATTTGTGTGGTTATTATTATTTTTTAATTATTTTATTTATTTTTGGCTGCGTTGGGTCTTTGTTGCTGCGCGCAGGCTTTCTCTAGTTGTGGCGAGCGGGGGCTACTGTTTGTTGTGGTGCGCGGGCTTCTCATTGCGGTGGCTTCTCCCGTTGCGGAGCACGGGCTCTAGGCGCGTGGGCTTCAGTAGCTGTGACTCACGGGCTTAGTTGCTCCCCGGCATGTGGGATCTTCCTGGACCACATGTCGAACCCATGTGCTCTGCATTGGCAGGTGGATTCTTAACCACTGTGCCACCAAGGAAGTCCCTATATTTCAAATTATCTTACAGCAGTTAATGGAGGTCATTATTTAATGTATGACAAATACTTTCTGGATAGCTTTACTGATAGTAACACTATTTGGGGAGTAGATGAGAATTTACCCAAATGTAGATGAGAATAGCACCTCTCTCCCTCTCCCTCTCTCTCTCTCTCTCTCTCTCTCCCCTCCCCCCCTCCAGAAATCAAAGGAAATAAGAATCAAATGACATAAAATTTGATAATCTGGTCCACCTTCTTGTGTTATTGCACTCATTTCTGTGGGTCATGTAGATGTAAACTTTTAGTTCATTAATGAATCATCTTAAGTTTTACTTTTCCTCATTTTTCTTAGGCTCCAAAGAGAGACTTAATTTTATGGGTATGGCTTGGCTTGGTTTTTAATTTATAGTCATGTCATGATTGTTTATATAGAGAAATCCTAAGGAATCTACAAAGTTACTAGAACTGATAATAGATTGCAGGGTATATGGTTAATATACAAAAATCAACGGGTACTTAATACATAGCAGTACACAGTTGGAAAATGAAATTAAAAAAACCCATATACCATAACAACAGAAACATACAATACTTTGCAATAAATCAACAAAAACATGCAATACTTCTATAGTGAAAATTGAAAAATGGTGCTGAGACAAATTAAAAAAGACTTAAATGAAGGGAAAGGTATACCATGTTTGTGGGTTGGAAGAAAGTATTATTGAGATATCAATTCTCCCCAAATAGATATTCACTGCAATCTCAATCATAATCCCAGCAGGGCTTGTTGTAGAAATTGACAAAATGAGTCTGAAATGTATATGGAAATGCAAAGGACCTAGAATATCCAAAGCCATCTTGAAAAAAAGAAAAGAACAAAACTGGACGGCTTACATGGCCCAATTTCAAGACTCACTAATAAAACCACAGTAATCAACATGGTGTGGTACAGGCGTGAGAAGCCACAAACAGGCCAAAGGAGCACATGGGGAGCTGAGCATTGGGTCCATGCCTGTATGATCACGACCCGACTGGGGAACAGTGGTTCTTCTGATCCTGTATTCAGTGTTCTCAGGACAAGGAAGTGTCTGCTGGCTGAAAAAAAGACCCTGATTTGTAGAACAAGACGCAGCACATGGTGATAGTGAAAGTTTAGAGCCGTTCACTGTATTCACTGATGGAACCATCCTTCTCCGTCCTCCTTCAGCCTGTGTAATAAGTAAGAATTATATGACAGATGGGAATCTGACATTCCAGGATGGGTCAGTTGTTAGACAATTGATCCCATTTTCTCATGCATTTCTTATGTCGTCTCTGCATCCTACATGTTCTGTGGCAGTCCTGAGTTCAAATAGTCTATCCTGTGATTCTTACTGTTATACTTGTCAGATCGTTAGTCCTAATTTGAGGTTCAGAATATCAATATGAGGTGGCGGCCTGGGTCCTTTCTTAGGTGGTACTGGTGCATGCAGTATCTTCCCTAGTGACTTTGAGCCAGAAGGAATGCTTCCGTTACAGATGGTGATTATAGCACACGTATTAAACCCTCTTGTGCCTACTTACAGATAATCACTTTGTATACATTGGGCAATTTAGTCCTAAATCAACTCTAGTTGGTAGGATTATTTTGACTACTAAGTTACTGACAACGATATAAACTAAAACTAGATTGAAATAATTCCTTCTGAAGAGACCAGAGACATAGGAGCCACTCAGACTGGAAATTTTTTTGTAGATTTTGATACAGGTTTACAAGTATCAAAATTCTGCAATTCTGAAATCCAAAACAGCTCTAAAAATTGAGCATTTTTAGTAAGAAATTTGGCAGCAAAATCTGACAGGCATTGTGAATCTCCCAGGAGAGAATAAAGCCCATGCAATCGTTTTTTTCCCTTGGGGCAATCTCAAGGGAGTTTTATTTTGGGAAATCATGCCCTGAGATAATCTTGCTATTAGTTCAAGACCTCCTAATTTTTTTTTTTGCATAAATTTGGGTTTTCAGTTTCCTTCGATTCATTCTTTACTACCTAACTATGCCAGGTTGATTTTTTGTTTTTGTTATAAATTTATTTATTTTATTTTTGGCTGCGTTGGGTCTTTGTTGCTGTGCGTGGGCTTCTTATTGCGGTGGCTTCTCTTGTTGTGGAGCACGGGCTCTACGCGTGTGGGCTTCAGTAGTTGTGGCATTCCGGCTCAGTAGCTGTGGCTCGTGGGCTGTACAGCGCAGGCTCAGTAGTTGTGGCGCACAGGCTTAGTTGCGTTGCGGCGTGTGGGATCTTCCTGGACCAGGACTCGAACCCGTGTCCCCTGCATTGGCAGGCAGATTCTTAACCACTGTGCCACCAAGGAAGTCCTGCCAGGTTGTTATTTGATGGCTTCGCAGCCTAATTATCACATCTATGTGCACAGTTCTTCAGGGTTGATGAGGCAGTTTTGTATGCATTTCTCTTTTGGCCCTCAGTAAACCCCTATTTTTCAGCGACGCAGGAGTGGAGACACAGGACCCAGCTGGAACGTGGCAGAAGCAGAGGTGGAGCCTGACTCTGGCCTCTGGCATCACCATGCCCCTTATAGAGACTAACCCCAGTGCTATCTCCAGGACAGCTTGTCAGTGACCCTCACTGGCAGTGAGTCTCAGGCTTTAGATAATGCACAACCCGCACACTTGTAAGTGCAACAAGTAAAGAGCAGCAGTGGGCCAGCCGTGGCTGGGGGAGGGGAGTGGGATTCCGACTGCAGGAAGGACTGGGAGTGTGCTGGCCACACGTGAGCTGGACGTCTCAGCAGCTGTGTCTCCTCTGCCCCAGGTTCTCTCTGCTCTCGTAGGAAGTTGAAAAGTCAAGATGAAGTAGGTGATGTTTTATTGACCGGAGGTGACTGTGGTTCAGGGACTTCGATTGCTTCTACGCCAGGTTGTGAAAGGGTCCGGTTCCCAAGCCTTGGATTGGCTCTCCTGCCCTCCAGGAACGTAGGAATGTGGAAGCACCGGCTCAAGCTCTTCATTCCAGAGCAGACTCCCGAGGCCTGGGAGGGCGAATCACTTACACGATGCCAATTAGTCAGTCGGCAGAAGAGTTGGGGCTGGAATTCAGCTTCTTCACTAAAGAAGCGAGCGCACTGTGAATCTCAGCCTCCTTAGACTGCGGCCTGGATCCCTTGTGCTGTACTGCTGCGCTCCACCAGCAGAGGGCACCATTAGTCTGTGGGTGTTTTCAACAACTTTGGTTTCCAGTCCAGGCATTACGGAGAATGCGTTAAGATTTAATACCGTATAGTATGGGGATATTGCCTTCATTGGATTGTAAGAACTATTTGAAGACTGTGACTTTTACAAAAGGATATGAAACATCACGATGTGCTCTAATGAGGAGATAAATAGAGCTGGGACAAGGGGGAGCTCTTTTGAAAACCAGATTTAGAGAAGTGTCAGTGTTGGCTGAGCTCCTCGGGGGTCACTGAATGTTCTGTCCTTCTCATCCGGGCACAAAAACTCACTTCCCTTTGTGCTGAGATAAAACAGGTGGAACATGCCGGACTCACTCCCTCTCCAGAGCAATGCATCACATTAAAACAGGGCATTGCTTCCACGCAGCACCCAGGGCAGGGCAGCAGACAGCTGGGCTGAAACTCTGCCCTGCACCTTCTAGCTTCTCAGTTCGGTGGCAAGAAGACCACCTTGCAGGGCTGTCATGGGAACAAGACGAGACTGCATGAAGGTGCCCAGCGCGATGCCCACTGCAGGGAGGACCGAGTGAAGAGGACCTGTGCTCAGGTGAGGGCCTTTAGGGACTAGCTTGGGTTGGAGGCAGCCAGTCCCCTGGGGTGTTTGACAGATTATTGGAATGTGACCTCGGAGTCAGGAGGCGCGGTGCCTGGACCGTGGGAGACCTGCTGGGTACAGTCTTGTGATTGATCAGGAGGGCCTCGATCAGCTGAGGGTGAGACAACAGGGCAGTGCAGGGGTCAGCGACCCGGCTCCAGAGCCCAGCCAGCCGCCCTCAGGCTCTGTGTGGGCTGAGCACACAGAGGGTGCAAAGACCACTTCCTGTTCACACTGGGCCTCGGGACCCGAGGTGGACCTGCAGGTGGTGCTGTCAGTTGGGATCCTGTCACTGTGGAGATGGGCGATGAGGACCCGGATACTGAATGGGTCCCAAAGGGCACTGTTGGCAAAGGGGGAGTGGCTTCCACTAAAAACAAGGAATTCCATTCATCTTTTCATTTGAAAAGACATCTTAGTTTTAAGAAGTCTTCAGTGTCTTTTCTAGGGACTCTGCCAGTATCAGGTAGTTGGATTGAAGTCTGATGACAGGTAGGCAAACTTTTGAAGCCACTGTTGATCTTCAAAAAAAATTTTGGATGGATAGAGGAATTGAAATGTGAAGTGTTCCAATTGTTACATTTCTAAGGTCACACTATTAGGTGAGGGTTCTTTTTTTTTTTAACATCTTTATTGGAGTATAATTGCTTTACAATGGTGTTAGTTTCTGCTTTATAACAAAGTGAATCAGTTATACATATACATATGTTCCCATATCTCTTCCCTCTTGCATCTCCCTCCCTCCCACCCTCCCTATCCCACCCTTCTAGGTGGTCACAACGCACTGAGCTGATCTCCCAGTGCTATGCGGCTGCTTCCCACTAGCTATCTGTTTTACGTTTGGTAGTGTATATATGTCCATGCCACTCTCTCGCTTTGTCACAGCTTACCCTTCCCCCTCCCCGTGTCCTCAAGTCCATTCTCTAGTAGGACTGTGTCTTTATTCCCATCTTGCCCCTAGGTTCTTCCCCACCATTTTTTTTTTTTTTAAGATTCCATATATATGTGTTAGCATACGGTATTTGTTTTTCTCTTTCTGACTGACTTCACTCTGTATGACAGACTCTAAGTCCATCCACCTCATTACAAATAACTCAATTTTGTTTCTTTTTATGGCTGAGTAATATTCCATTGTATATATGTGTCACATGCAAATGAAGCAACTGATAAGAGATTAATCTCCAAAATTTATAACCAGCTCATGCAGCTCAATAACAAAAAAACAAACAACCCATTCCAAAAATGGGCAGAAGACCTAGATAGACATTTCTCCAAAGAAGATATACAGATTGCCAACAAACACATGAAAGGATGCTCAACATCATTAATCATTAGAGAAATGCAAATCAAAACTACAATTGAGATATCATCTCACACCGGTCAGAATGGCCATTATCAAAAAATCTAGAAACAATAAATGCTGGAGAGGGTATGGAGAAAAGGGAACACTCTTGCACTGTTGGTGGGAATGAAAATTGATACAGCCACTATGGAGAACAGTATGGAGCTTCCTCAAAAAACTAAAAATAGAACTGCCATATGACACAGCAATCCCACTACTGGGCATATACCCTGAGAAAACCATAATTCAAAAAGAGTCATGTACCAAAATGTTCATTGCAGCTCTACTTACAATAGCCAGGACATGGAAGCAACCTAGGTGTCCATCATCGGATGAATGGATAAAGATGTGGCACATATATACAAGGGTTCTTTTTTGAATATACGTTTCAGGAAGCCTGAGCTGTCAGGGCAGCTGCCAGGAGAAGGTTTTCTATGGCAGCTCCTGAGGTCTTTGAGAAACGGCCCGGCGGGTGTGAGGACCCACAGTCAGGGTTCACAGGCATTTGATGTAAGATCCATGGACATGGGTGGGGCAATAAAAGCTGCTTTACCCTTGAGCGTGAGGGAGAATCTCTAGGAATACATGGAATTTCATGGATCTCATCCAGGAATACCAGCTTTTGAAAAGAACACTTAGGAAACATGATGGTGACACTTACGTGCTATCAGCCCAACCCCAGTGGGCCTTACGTTCTTTCACAGAAAGGACAGCAGACCGGAATACAAAGCTACTTTTCAAATGCCTGAGGTCACTTGAAGATTTGAAGCCTGGGTGGGAAAGCTCCCCTGTAACCACCGTGGGGAAGTGGAGGAGATGCTGGGGGGAGTCCTGAAATGCGATTTCTTATCTGTGCCACTTCAGTTCCTTCCTGCCGGCTTCTCAGAGGCAAAGACAGTCCCAGGGATTGCATTTCACCCCACCGCGTCCTCTGGCTGACTGTTAAGAGAGGGATGTTTGTGCTGAATTTTCGGGCCAGAGCAGCCCGGGACCTTGCAGTCCTTAGAGGGACTTGGCCCTTGCTCTAAGGCGAATCCCTTAGACAGACTGCAGACTTCCTCGTGTGGCTCCAAGGCCCTGGACACGTTTGTCTTAGATTTGTGATGAGGTTTCCATGCTCCTTCCCTGCCTCTTCTCATTCTGCACCCCTGGGGCCAACATCATTAGCTAAGCACCGTGTTCTTTTTCACAAGCCTCAGACCCTTGAGGGCAGCTGCTTCCAGTTGATGAGCTGGCACCTGAACAGAGCCTGAGATCTTTCTACACTTGTCTTTTACTGCACCCCATGTCCTCACTTTGCTCTTAATTCCTGATTTTGGGCCTTGCCTACCTAACTCCATTTTCTCGTGTTGTTATTTCCGCCTAGAACGCTCTCCCCACAGCCCAGCAATTCCTGCCCTCAGGCTGTGGGATGCCCAATGAACAACACAAACGCGCTTTCCTTTCTTCTCATAGGAAACTCGTGAGCATCCACGACAGACAGAAATGGAAAACAGCTCTATAGGGTGATAGCAAGAGAAGACCCTACCCCAATTTCCCGGGAAACTTTGACTCACATCACCGTTAATAAAGGCCAGTTAGGAAGTTAGTTCTGAACTGTGTGTCCTTTCCCGCCGCTGCCCCGCGTCTCAGCACAGGAGGGAGGGGTGGAGAGTATGGGGATTCATACCGCTGGCTGCCTGTAGCGGGACGGCAGCCACACCCACCAGGATGCCGGGCAGTAGCCCCCTCGGATGTTCGGGAACCCTGTGCCCAACCAGAAAGAATCTCCCAACACACATGTGGACAGTGTGGGCTGCAGACATGCTCCATACCCTGTTTTCATCACGGGGACCAGCCCTCAAGAGAGCTCTCCCCTCAAGGGTCTCTCCCTGCACGTGTCCATCACCCTCTGCAAGAAAACATACACACTCTGGTGTTTCCAGCAGCTGTGCTTTACTGCACCCTCCCCAAAAGCAGGATGTGCCTCTTCTCCCAAACAGGTCCAGCTCCACTCCATGTCAACACTTACGGCGGTGTAGAGAAACCCCCTCACTACAAAATCCTCTGCCCTTTTTCTTTTTCTCCCTCTTGGAGTCAGCAGCCTCATCTTTCCACCTAGAAGGCAGTGTGTCCAGGCCCCTCTGGCTGGGCTGGCTTCAGCCCTGTCTTCCCAGAGTTCTTCACACCATCTCTTTTCTTATGTAGCGTGATCTCCATAATTTGTATCTTCATTTTCATCCCTTTGCTGATTTAAAAAGGATTCTCCTTGGAATTTACTCCCTGTACCAGATGCTGTTGGTACTATCCAATGTCTGTTCTCCCATTTTTCTACAGTAAATGAACTCAGGGTGTTTAGCTGGACACGTGGCCACCACAACAGACCCTACCTCCCAGCGAGCGCGGCTCTGTGAGTACAGGGCACCAAGGGGATGTAGGCAAGTGTGGACACATCTTCTATGAGGCATCCTCCAGGACAGGAGGCACACCCTTTCCTGTCTTTGTCTCCTTTTTGCCTGGAATGTGGATGTTATGGCTGGAATTAGAACAGCAATCTTGGAGGAAGAGTTAAAAGCTGTGTGCTGAGGACAGCAGGTGCCACAAAAGAGAAAAAACGGGCCCCGATAGACGATTAAAACTTCTATTTAAATGAAAACAATTTTAAGTTTTCTTTTCAAAACAAAGTTTAATAACATGTATACATAGGAGAGGCCCAGGAAAACTAACTCCTAAAATTTTCTTTATCGTATTTTTTCCTGCATACATTATGATTGGAAAAAACCTTAAATTCCATGATTTGAGGCCTATTTAAAACTTTAGTTTCTCTCTTAAGACTTCTGTTATTTTCCCATATCAAAGAAAATAAATAAAATAATCGATAATTTGATTCTTAAAATATTCCACTGTTTTCATAAAAAAGGTTATTGGAGTATGGGCAGCAGAGGTCAGATTTGGACACCTGATTTGTCTCTAGGTGTTCAGATCTTTAACTGAGCCTTCCGTTTAACTGCTCTCCTGTAAAATAGCCGGACTCTGAGACTTCCCTTGACAGCAACACGTGAGGAGCAAAGGAGACAGAAATAGGGTGCCGGGGTGCAGGGGCTACGCCCAGAGGGAGAAGAAAGTCAGTTCTTTAACATGTTCCTGCTTTTCCGAAAGCAGGTCAAATGTTTTTGTCTGGGCAGAATGTCGTTGCTGGGTCTTCTGCTCATTCCTGATCAAACTTAGACAAAACAACGAGACATGCCTGGGCCCAGCCCCTTGGACAGGGTTCAGAGTGCAGGCCAAGGGCTCCTGCCTGTGGGGGTGGGACTCGGGGTGGGAAGACAGACTCTCCTTGGCGGGCCTCCAAGTTCTGAGGCCTAAAGCATCTGGAACCATGTGGGGGGAGCGATGGCCACGGCGCTCGACGGTGCTGGCCAGCCCCTGCTTTTACGGTCTGCGTGCTGCTTTCACTTAATGGGATGAGGGGTGATCCTTCTGCTTGATCCTCCCCCCTTAACCTTAAACTTGGGTCATGGACTGAAAGGAGGCGGCTCTGCAATCATACTTGATCTGGTAAAACCATAGTAAAAGGCTCTTACTAATCCAGCTTTTCTGGTGTTCTGAAATTCAGAGGTGCAAAGTCTTAGCAAACCCAAAATATAATCAGGCCTCTGTTACAAAAATTGTGCAAGGTTCTGGTTCTCTGGCTCTCCTAGACCTTTTTTACCCAAGGCGGTTCCGTTCTATTCCCAGAACCATCTCTCTTCCCAGTGTCTCAAACTGAACGGTAACTGTTATGTAATGTACAGCCCACTGTGCTCACAGCCGGGTGCTGGGGCTCGGAACCCAGGAGAGACAGCTAAGGTAAGAGCTACACGTGCACACTCAGGAGGGCCTGGCTAAGTGAGAGGTTTATTTGGCATGGGAGGGCTATATGTGTTGCATCTGTGAAAACTTGACAGAGAAGGTGGAGTGTGAGTTAAATCCTACAGGATGGAGGGGGGTAAAGGTCATCCCAGGCAGAGCACAGCTTCTGGAGGCCGTGAGTGAGCAGGGATTGGAATAGGAGATGGTGTGGGCAGCAGTGGTGGTGGGGGATGGTGTCACACAGATCGAGACACCAGACAGGGGCTGCTTCCTACAGGCAATATTCTGCATGCAAAGGGCAGTTTTGTATAATTTTGGAAGAAAAAAGTGATGGATGAGCTCGTGTGTGTCAGCAGCAAGAGCAAAATACAAAGATGCTTTAGGAGTGACAGGACCCATGTCCTGGCGGTGACGTGAGGAGACCACAGTGCAAGAGATGCTGAGGGAGACGCAGCTTCCTGCCTAATTGTGCCCAGTGTTTTCTGGAAGTGAACTGGAAGGTCGGCCTCGGGGCAATTCCCTAAGGAAAGAATTTAAAACTCCCATCGCAGGCTGCCCCTGTATCACAATCAGAGCAAGCCTTCCTGCAGAAGAGGGGTCAGGGCGATTTCCAGACTGACTGGACATCTCCAGGGTGGAGAACCCAGCACAATGAAAGGAAGGAGGCTCATACAGCCCACGTTACTGTGAAATTTTGGAACTCATACGACAAAAGAAAATATTAATGGCTTCCAGAGAAAAATAAATACCAACAGTAAGAACGAAATCCCACCACCCGGTGGCAGGATTCAAAATATTTAACGCTTGGTATGGCCTGGGCACTGGCCCATCAGAATGGATGCCACTGGAAGCAGCTCTGCAGTGGGGTCTTGCTATACTGGGTATTAGCCCTTTAGCTGTTTGAATGGTGGAAAGGTCTAAAGGTCCAAGAGGAGAGTCTGCAGGATGCCGGGACATTCCAGGGCTGGGGCTGGGGCTGGGGGTCATAGGATGTTGACCATGTACCAACTGGTGCAAAAGAATTTATGTATTTTAGCAACAGGTGTGGTTGTGTTTCGTGTGGCCCAGCTGACTACCCGTCCTGCCTGCTTCCCACCCCACTCCACCAAAGTAGGGAAATGAATCAAAACGGTACTCTCAATACTGATTCAGTGCCTTGGGTGTCTGAGAAACAAAAATTCAAACTAGAATTTTTTACTTAGCCGCATTATCTATCAAATACAAGTTATTTTCAGAATTGCAAGGCTTCAGGAAACGTACTTGCAGTACAGTGATAGGTTCAGGTTTGGTGGGGCGTGAAGCCTGTACAATCTGGGGGGCCTCTCTTTCAGAAAAACATTAAAAGTTACTACTATATAATTAGATACAAAGTGGATAGTTATTTAGGATCATATGAGAAATCACAACTAAAAACAAATATTAGCCTTAAATATTATAAACATAAAATCCAGAAAAAATTTGATTCACTGGCTGATTTCTATTATACTTTGATCCTATATTTTCCCCATACTTTTTGGTTGCTTCTTCATATGACAACAGTTTTATAGTATTTTTGTGGAGAGAAGAGAAGCATTCAGTCCTTTCTCTGCTATGGTTGGTCAAAATTTGTTATTTCTTACTGATAGTATAGGAAACTCCGTGTTCATATTGGGATATGACCTCAGGGCCTGCAGGGGCGTGGCCTGTTGGGGAGAGAGGTGACGCGGTGAGTGGGGTGGCTCGTGGAAGCCGTTCCTTCTCTGGCTTGGCAAGAACCCAGCTCTTCATGGGGGTGGAGGTGCCGCAGCTCAGTGTGTTCCCCACTCAGCTTCCCCTCAGCCAGATTTCAAACATGCGCTGGGGCTGCTCCACCGCCACCCAACAATGTGGGGAATGTGACGGAAGGCAGGCGGGAGAGAGACGTTGCCTTAAACGGTTGCTGTTGAAGGGTCTAATTTTTGAGGAATTTATAACAACACACAATCATGTGACTCTAAGGCAAAGGCCCTTCCTTCCCAGGCCCTTGGAAGAGGCTCATTAACAGCACAGTAAATCCACTTTAACTCCTGTGTCTGTCCTGGGAAACTACTGCAAGGCGGTACTCTAGCAAAAACAAGGAGAAAATAAAAAAAGGGAGCTGAGGGGTCTAGGAAACAGTGGGTCCAACTCAGGAGCGCTCTGAAGAGAGTTCCTGGGAGACGGCAATTCTCAGTCCTAGAAAGAGCACGTCTTCATAGATTTGGAAGAAGGGGGCTCCGGGAGTACACACATACGTTTCTCCAAAACTCAGGCCATGGGTATCGTGAAGATGCCCAAAGGATTCCGTGAAAGAGCCGAGCCATAGATGGCCAGTCTGTGCATAGGGGTCATCAAAAGCTTACACCACTATGATAATGTACACTTTGCAGTAGACTTAAAAAAACACTAAGATGGAAGGAAAACCAGATGCCCAGCTGACGCTTTACCGTCTCTGACAACTAGGAATCCTAATTTGTAAATCAGAGCAGATGTATTTCCCATTTGACTTTGATTAATAAATGAGCATTGGTGATGATGTTTTAAAAAAGAAATACCACCTGTCTATAATTAATGAGGGAAGAAATAGAGATGTAAAGATGCAACTTAAAAATTATAAAGGTCACAAATAGATAAATTGAAAAAGGTATTATACACCTATATTTCATATACATATGTATGTATGTAGTAGGTGAATGTGTTATGGGGAAAGATATTGAGGGTGTAAGCAAACTAAACCATCATTCAGCATAACAGCAGATAATATGTAGAGCTGATAAATCCAGAAATAGCTC
The DNA here is from genome assembly GCF_000442215.2 of Lipotes vexillifer. Lineage (NCBI taxonomy): Eukaryota > Metazoa > Chordata > Mammalia > Artiodactyla > Lipotidae > Lipotes > Lipotes vexillifer. Next base: position 951,893 of record NW_006790410.1, on the reverse strand, counting down.
TGTGAGCTTGTTATTGGGAACTTCAGAGGCAACCACAGAACCAAATCAGAAATGATTGAATCAGGTTACTCTGGAGAGCAGGGCTGAGGGTAGGGGTGCAGGCAGGGACAAGTGGCTTTCTTTACCAGTGTCTCTCCTTAGTTGATTTTTAGAAAACGTGTACATGTTATTCTGATTGAAAATACATTTAAAACATTTGGAAAAGAGCTCAGGTTAGAAGCCTTACTTGAGTGGGGACCACGGGGCTCATGTATGTAACTGCACGGCACTGCCAGGCTTCCTTAGCTGTGCCGCCTTGTTGTAGGTGTGTGTGTCTTTGTCAGCTCAGGCTGCTATCGCAAAACACCACACTTGGGGGGCTGCAACAGTAGACGTTTGTTTCTCACAGTTCTGGAGGCTGGAAATCCAAGATCAAGGTGCCAGCAGATTCGGTTCCCTGTGAGGCCTTCTACCTCGCTAGCAGATGGCTGCCTTCTGGCTGTGTGCTCATGTGTAGGGGAGAGGAAGCAAGCTCTCTGCTGTCTCTTCTTACGAGGGCACTAATCCCACCATGAGGGCCCCACCCTCATGACCTCATCTAAACCCAGTCATCTCCCAGAGGCCCCATCCCCAAATGCTACCACATTCAGGGCTAGGGCTTCCACATATGAATTTGGAGTCGAAAGCCACGCTAGTGGGAATGTCGATGTGCCATTGTTACAGGGTGTTAGGTTTGGATTTAGAAAGTGTTTGGGTTTGACTGAGGCACATGGCAAGTTCATGGCAGAGCCTGGGTTCCCGTCTCCAGGGCTCTTGTCTGTGGAGAGATGCCTACACAGTGCAGTGGTGTCTGCGGGGTCAGATAAGTCTGAACAGTGCTAAATAGCCCATCTCTCTCTCCCAGCGCCTTGCAGAGTTCCAATTCATTAGCAGTTTAATGTTTTTGAGGAATCGGCAAGAAAGAAAGCACCTTTTCCCCAAGCATACTTTTTCCCAAGGTAGCAATTCTTAAGCTTTTTAATTTCAGGACTCCTTTTCAGTCTTAAAAAAGTACTAAGGGCTCCAAAAAGCTTTTGTTAATATGTTTTAGGTCTATCAATATTTATTGAAGAAGAAATTAGAGGTAGGAAACTTTAAAAGTATTTACTAGTTCATTTAAAAATAATAATAAACCAAATACATGTTAACATAAATGAACAATTTTATGAAAAATAATATTTTCAGAAGGAAGTATGCTCTGTTTTGTATTTTTACACACCTCTGTGATCTGTTGGAGTATGGTCTTATGGCGGAAATGTTTGCAGAAAATCCACAAAAAGGAGGAGTATTTAAATATCCACTTTGGATAATTATGGGTCTTCTTTTTTGATACTACACCAAAACTCAACAGTAGTAGTTTCTTAAAGGTTAGTTGCAATGTGGAATTTGAAACATGTCAATTAAATTTTCATACTCTGTTACATTAAAATCCATTGTTCTATCTTGCAGTTTGGAGAGATTTTTTATCTGTGTATTATTTTGTCACATTTTGTGACATTAGCCATTTGGAAAATGCTGGATCCTTGAGTTGTGAAATTTATCAAATGTTGACACATTTCATTATACAGTACTGAAAAATCACATCTGCTACTATCACCACTGATCTTGTTACAGAAGTTACTAGGTCATGGGAAACGGTCAAGCTCATGGTGGCAGATTCAAGTTTTCCAAATTCTAGTTTTTGTTAAAAAGCTTGAATTTTCTCATTGGCAACACTTACTCTGTTATTTTCTTGAAGCATCAGGCTTGGTTTGTCCATTTTTGAGAAAATGTCTGCCTAATACCCATGTGTGAATAACATATTTGTCTATCAGTTGTTCTTTCAAGTAAAACTTGTGTCCATGAGAAAGCTGACAAGCTCCGCCCACAAAACCCATCCATCACCTGGCTCCTCGGTGCCCTGACCGTCACCCTTCAGCACACGGCACACACGCCTTCTCATTTCATCTCACACGATAGTAAAAGGACATGTATTAATGGGCCAAGATTTAATGAAATTAATAGTTTTTTTAAAACCAATTTAGAACATTCTTAAGAGAAACTGACATCACTTGTCGCTGGTGTTAATGTTTCTTTATTCATGACTGTGCATGCCTGGCGGGGAGAGCACATGGCTGCTGGCAGTTTGCAGCCAGTGCGTTGATGCGTGTGAAGACTCCAGCAGGCTTTAGGCGCACTGCATTTGCACTCTCAGTGTGAGTGTCAACAGTGTGAGGTTTCCATCTTTATTTTGTATTTTGAGTTGGCGCTCTACTTTAATGAAGAGCTTTCACTTCTCCTTATTTATGTGTCTTACATGGCTATGGACTCATGAACTCCTATTGATTCAATGAGTTATAATCTGTTACGATCATCACTTATTTTGTTGTTCAAATTGTTATAGCTTCGGAAATCTCTAGAAACTGGTTCTCATCTGCTTCTTCCTGCCCCACACTCCCATCACACATGGTCTTAGTGTCCTGTGCCTATCACCACTAGCCCTGAAACTGCGAGACCATGTGGACTCTGGGCCATGACAAGTTCTCCTCGCGTTTCAGCTTGAAAGTGATGTCTTTTTCTCTGTCACTTACCGCATTTTTTCAACCTTCAGCTTCACGTGGCCTTTGCCTGGAAGGGAATTAGTTTGTAATGGAATCTTTTCATTTCAGGAGATACATCAATATTTATATTATTTTGGAATTTCAGCTCAGGTACTACTAAAAGTTTGTTTCCACAGATTATTGACTCAACACAACATCTGGATGCTTACCTAGAAGAGTTTCTTTCGCAGAGGTGACGTTTCTAAATTCTCCTTCGTATTGACATCAGACCCGGTGTTTATAATATATTAATGGCTGTGTTTGCCAAACCAAATGAACCAGTCACTGTCTTCACAGAGTGTAAGTTGCGAAAGAGACATGGCAGATACACCTAAAGAGGGGAGCTTTTGGTTAATGCATTTTGTTCTGTTTGTTTTTCTTTATTATTTACTTTTCATTGGCATCTGAACATGGACAAGGGTGAAGAAGTAATGACAAACTAGGAAAGTAACAGTTCCCAGCACCTGCGAGTACAGACAAGGTCCTGCTCTGGGCCCTTCACGTGCACTACACCTGCCAGGTGTGTGCTGGTGGCTCCCGGCTTATGACCATTTTCCATCACAAAGAGGAGGCCCCGCAGCACGGATAAAGCTAGACAGGCGCTGGCACGGGGCCAAGGCCTGTGGCGCTGGCTGGCATCTGGCCGATAAACCAGGCCGCTGAGCACAGGAGGCAACGTCGGGCCGTTCTGACCCGGGCAGCCCTCGGCCGGCACTGTCTGCCCCTCGTTCTCCAGGACAGCCGTGAGGACGCCACTGGGCCAGCCGGGGAGCGGAGAGCGGTGCAATCGCTTCCGAAGGAGGAGCGGCCTGGTGGCCAGGACAGCAGTGGCCGCGGGAGGCTGCCGCCGTCCGCACCGAATGGCCGCAGCTCGTGCCGCGGCCGTCCTTGTTTGTTGGAAGCGAGGAGTGCGCCCTGAAATGCGTAATGAGCGGCTGCGAGCGCACGTCCCCCGTGGGGCTGCGGCAGGATTCCAGCCCCCAAGTGTGCCTGGCGATCTCTCCTCGCTGCCGCCCCCGGTGCACGTGCTTCTGGAAGGAGAGGAGGGTTGAGCGTGGCGTGGGGAGGGGGCGTGGGGAAAGCCTGAACTAGGGAGCCCGGTGGGTGGGAAAAAAGGGCAAGAAGTTGTCTCTTCTGAGAAAGCTCCTCTTCACCCACAAGCCTTGCCTTTCGGCTCCAGTCCCCGCGGCCTTTTGCGGGCCGCGGGCCTCAGGCTGGCGGCTGGAGGCCTTGGCAGGAGTCCAGGGAGGCTGAGCAGCCGCCAGCGGGCCTCCACGGACAGAGCCACCTGGCTCTCCTGTCACCTCGTCGAGACGCTTTTGCCTTCAGGAAATCAGCTAATGACGCTCAGCCTTGTTCGAGAATCCCAGCTGGAGCCCTGGGCTTTGGTCTGGCACCCGCTGGAAGCCCGGGCTGAGCCCTGGCCCGCCTCCCAGGCCCGCGTCTGCGGCTGTGCCCGCTACTGTGTGTCTGTGATGGCCAGACGACAGGGGAACAAGGGAGGGGAAGGGAAAGCAGGGCAGGCAGCCATCGCCTCTTATTCTTCTCAATTTTGACTCACTGTTCTGCTGTCATAACTTGGTTATCACTTTTCACCAGAATGTGAGTCATCCTAGAAGACATTTGTTTCCCAAAATTGACCTTCAGATAGCTATATGTTCTTTCAACTTGTACATCTTCCGAACTTACAGGAAGAGAATCTCATTTTACATAATCCTGTATGTAACATTGGGGTCCCCTTACAGCGTATGGCTTCCTCATGTTTGGGAACAGGCATTCTATAAAATATTTGCTTTGAATCAATGAGAAAATAATTGTACTTGTAGATTAAAAAGCCTGATTTTCTTGGAGATGAGTCCTTTAAAAATGATAGAGCGCATTTCCATAGAATCATTGCACTTTTGTAGAAGCACCCAGTCTGCCTGGCGTTTATTTCACATAAGCTTGTAAGTCATGTTAATGGCTACTTTGAGGCTCTCACTGCCAAGAAAGCGGTTCCTTGGCTTATAACCCAAGCAGGCTTCCTTCTTTTTTTCAGAGAATATAAAACAAGGTAAGCAAAACAGTGCTTTCCCACCCTCTGTGTGGAGTCCTCAGCTCCTTCTTCCCTTGTACTTTTTTAAAAAAATAAATTTATTTATTTATTTTATTTTTGGCTGCGTTGGGTCTTCGTTCCTGCATGCAGACTTTCGCTAGTTGTGGTGAGCGGGGGCTACTCTTCCTTGCGGTGTGCGGTCTTATTGTGGTGGCTTCTCTTTGTTGCAGAGCACGGGCTCTAGGCATGCAGGCTTCAGTAGTTGTGGCTTGCAGGCTCTAGAGTGCAGGCTCAGTAGCTGTGGTGCTCGGACTTAGTTGCTCCACGGCATGTGGGATCTTCCCCGACCAGGGCTCAAACCTATGTCCCGTGCATTGGCAGGCGGATTCTTTTTCTTTTCTTTTTTTAACATCTTTATTGGAGTATAATTGCTTTACAATGGTGTGTTAGTTTCTGCTGTATAACAAAATGAATCAGCTATACATATACATATATCCCCATATCTCTTCCCTCTTGCACCTGCCTCCCTCCCACCCTCCCTATCCCACCCCTCTAGGTGGTCACAAAGCACTGAGCTGATCTCCCTGTGCTATGTGGCTGCTTCCCACTAGCTATCTATTTTACATTTGGTAGTGTATATATGTCCATGCCACTCTCTTGCTTTGTCCCAGCTTACCCTTCCCCCTCCCAGTGTCCTCAAGTCCATTCTCTAGTAGGTCTGTGTCTTTATTCCCATCCTGCCCCTAGGTTCTTCATGCTTTTTTTTTTTTTTCTTTTTTTTAGATTCCATATATATGTGTTAGCATACGGTATTTGTTTTTTTCTTTCTGACTTACTTCACTCTGTATGACAGACTCTAAGTCCACTCACCTCACTACAAATAATTCAGTTTCGTTTCTTTTTATGGCTGAGTAATATTCCATTGTATATATGTGCCACATCTTCTTTATCCATTCATCTGTCGATGGACACTTCGGTTGCTTCCATGTCCTGGCTATTGTAAATAGAGCTGGCAGGTGGATTCTTAACCACTGTGCCACCAGGGAAGTCCTTCCCTTGTACTTTTAAAGTGGGAGGACAGGAGAGACGCTGGCGTCCAAAGCAGGGGCTGTGCTGAGACGGTTTGCGGACCCTGTGAAGAGCGGAGCAGTTCTGTGCTTTGTCTCCCAGCAGGATTCTGCTGTGTTTGAACAGCACGCACTGTGGAGCAGGCCTCTGCTCGCATCCTAGCACTGACGTCCAGTCGCTGTGTGTCAAGTAATTGAATCATTAAAAAAGTGACCTACTGTATTTCAGATGCAGTTTCCTCATCTGTGAAATGGGAACAATGTCACTGAGGTGCTGACTTTGGCAGGATGTGTAAGACACGAGGCCGGCGTTCAGGACAGGACAGAGGCGCAGCGAAGCTCCAAGATGCAGAGGAAGGTAACATCTGGATCCAGATTTCTTCTTCTGTACTTTGAACCCTCTCCAAAAATAGGTATCCACATTTGTTTGTTTTATTTTTTTATTTTTTATTTTTTTGCGGTACGTGGGCCTCTCACTGTTGTGGCCTCTCCCGTTGCGGAGCACAGGCTCCGGGCGCGCAGGCTCAGCGGCCGTGGCTCACGGGCCCAGCCGCTCCACGGTATGTGGGATCTTCCCAGAGCAGGGCACGAACCTGTGTCCCCTGCATTGGCAGGCGGACTCTCAACCACTGCACCACCAGGGAAGCCCTGTTTGTTTTATTGTAGACAGACTGTCTGATCTTGGGACTTTAGAGGTGGTAGACCTTAAGGACCCTCTAACCCAACCCCTCGTTGTAGGGTGGATGTGGGTTCACCCAAGGTCATACCCAGCAGGGTGTAGCAGAGCCCAGGTGAGCCCCTTGGATAAGGAGGGGGAGGGTGTGCTCCTTCTCCATCCTGGAGATAAAACCACGCTCACTGATGAAATAGGTGCAGAGATTTCTTTTGCATTCTAATTTTAGCATCTGTAGAGTCAGCGTGAGCTCATTTCTGTTTTCTGACAAAGGGGAAGGTCTTCGACAGAGGGAAAGGTGTCTCCTGCTG
>NW_006790410.1:910065-945200 GCF_000442215.2 Lipotes vexillifer | reverse complement strand
CCTGCTGAAAACGTGCAGTGGTCTGAAGCCTGCGCGGCTCCAGGGAAGGGGGGCCCTGATGGGCTTGGCAGGCACTCGGGGTGTGGGGCACTTTTCCTCTGGCCCCTGGAGGAGAAGACACGGTCTTGTGGGTTGATTCTCTAGTCTGGAGGCGGCTCAGTACCACCCTGGAAGCCAACAGCATCCATGAGTTCTTCACTACACTGACCTATCAAGATTCTTGATGAAGACAGGGTAGGGCGATATTACCTGGGGGATGGTAGGGAATGAGGAATTTGATCAGATATAGAGGGTGATTAGATATCAAGGGTGGGGATTCTGGCTAAACTGACTGCAGGATTCTTGCTAAAATTGGACAATTCAGAGATGGACATAGAAGGCCAACATCAGTAGGTGCACTTGAGATGGAGGCTCAGAAACACCTCAGTAAAGCTGCCCAAGGAGAGAATCCTTGTCACAAGTTCTTTTTTTTTTTTAATGGTTATCACCAGAATGTAAATATCATTTAGCCAACTCTTTCTCATTTGTACTAAGAAAGATAATGGCCAGCCCAGCATTCTGGACTTCATCAAGCTTCTTATTAGATATAAGTGTAACTTACATTTCTATCATTACTGTCAGTCTGCCCTGGCTATGGCAGAACCTGCCAAGATTTTTCAGAGCCCTCACTGCCACCTCCTCCTGCTGATTTATATGGGGATGTGTTATTCTGCCAGGAAAACCAGAGAAGCATTTTTAAGGCTTGTTAGGAATCCCATGAACCTCCTACCGCTTAAGTCCCAGGGCTGCTCCTTGGGTTTCTAGGCTCTGTGGGTGGCGTGGGAGGTGTTTCATCACCGGGGCCATGAAGCCGGGACCAGGAAACCAAAAGCAGCAGGGCCACTGAGAATGTTTCCCTCACTTTTCTCACCAAGTGCTGGGACTTTGGGTACACTGGGAGGTTGCAGGGCGGATGTGAGCAGCTGGTGATGAGGGCAGCAGACCTGATGGGTGTGCCTTAGCCCCAGAAGTGCCAGCTGAGGAGTGTGCGGCTAAGGAAACTGCCTCATCGGGAGGATGTGTGGTCCAGCACCAGAGAGGGAGGTATGCTGTTGAAACTCATAAAGCAGAGAGTAAAAATACCCTGGAGACAGACAAAAATATGAGAAAACATTTTTATGTCCTTAGGGGAAAGGAAGACCTGAAATAAGATGCTCAAAGCAAAAACCATAAAGAAAAAATAAATTTGTATAAAGTTAAAATTATGTTTACCAATGGTAATAGTTACCATATAAACTGTATGTGATTAGAAAATTGAAAATGAGAATCCAGGGTATGTAATGAACTCCTAAATGTCAATAAAAAGAAGACAGACAACCCAATAGAAAAAGGTCACAAACAAAATTTGAATGTGTAATAAAATAAGAAAAATAAATAAATATATTTTTTAATGTTTGTTTACCTTTATTATATGTTTTACTTACAGTAAGCATTTTATATGCAGATATAAAAATTTAAAAATGCCCATCTTCACTAGGAAAATGCAAAACCACAAACAAAGAAAGCAAAAACAAAAACAGGACTTCCCTGGTGGCGCAGTGGTTAAGAATCTGCCTACCAATGCAGGGGACATGGTTTCGATCCCTGATCCAGGAAGATCCCACATGCTGCGGAGCAACTAAGCCCATGCACCACAACTACTGAGCCTGTGCTCTAGAGCCCGCGAGGCACAACTACTGAGCCCACGTGCCACAACTACTGAAGCCCATGTGCCTAGAGCCCGTGCTCTGCAACAAGAGAAGCCACTGCAAGGGGAAGACTGCGCACCACAACGAAGAGTCGCCCCCACTCGCCGCAACCAGAGAAAGCCCGCCCGCAGCAACAAAGACCCAACTCAGCCAAAAAAAAGTGAAAGACTGGAAACAAGCTGCCAAAGGGCTATCAACAAAGGGACAGTGGCTTAAAAAAAAATTGTATGGTTACACTATGGAGTACTATGCAATATTTAGATAGAATTGGCTGAATTTCTATGTCATAATGGAGAGAGGTTTCCAAAACGTATTGCTGAGGGAAGAGAGAAAGCTACCGAATTATAAATAAAGGAACTACCCCTCCTCACCAAAAAAAAAAAAAGAGAGAGAAAAATCCGTTGCCATCGGCAATATTTGACTCTTTTAAAAGAGGGATGAATTCACATTACATGGGTATAGTATTAAAGGCTATCTACCAGAATTGCAGCGTTTATTCAGGGCAGGAGTGCAGTGACACAGCAGTCACAGCCCTGTAGGGGCTGGTCAAAGGGAAACTCAGTGAGGAGGTTTTAGGGGTCCTTAGAATGAGTAAATACCCACCGAGAAAAGGGAGCCGCCTGAAGAATCCACTGTGGCTGTCCTGGCAATTCCTGGGCGCCTTCAGATTTAGATATTTAAAAATCATCTGTGTCATCACAGGAAAAGGAGGGACATAAGAAACAAGCTGTAGGCTCTGGAGGAGAGCAGGGCTTTGTTAGCTTTGTTCCCATCACATTTCCAGGGTCCAGGACAGTTCCTGGCCCATGGTAGGTGCTCAGTAATGTTTGTTGAACAAATGAATGAATGAATGAAAACTTCCTAGTGTTAAGATCTGAACAAATAATTTCGACCCGGCTGATACAGGATTTATTTAAAATGCACTTCCCTTTCCTTTGGGACGATCCTTTTATTGTTTTCAAAGGATGCTCCGCTTCTGTATCTCCTGCGTTCCAGTCTGTACTTTTTAGACTAAAGAATATCATCTTAGCTCTCACATTGGTTGTTTTATTTGCTTGCCCTTTGTCAGGCTCTGTGGTTTCACCTTGGCTGTAACCGTTCCAGTTGTCAGAATGTCCTCTGGCAGCTGAGGGCGAGGCGTCCTCACGTGTGGCTTCTGGCAAGCTTTCTGATGGTATGGTATTGCCGATGGCAATGGATTTTTTTTTTTTTTTTTTTTTTTTGGTGAGGAGGGGTAGTTCCTGTTTTTATAATTCGATAGCTTGCTCTTTTCCCTCAGCAATATGGTTTGGAAACCTCTGTCCATTATGACATAGAAATTCAGCTAATTCTATCTAAATATTGCACAGTATTCCATAGTGTAACCATACCTTTTTCTGATGGTATGGTCCCACACGTGTGTGCGCGTGTGTGTGTGTGTGCGTGCCTTCAACTTTACTTGCTGTGGGACACCAGCCTTAGTGTCTTCACAGCTCTCAACACCTTTCTTGGCACAGAGTAGGGCCATAAATGTTTGCTGCGATGAGCCAGTGTCCTTCATTGCTGGTGTATACTCTGTGGGCCTGTCACTCTCAGGGGGCCCAGAATGACTGTATCCCAGGATTCTTGCTTTGACTTTGTGTCTGGAGCCCAGGCAGTGTGCAGCTGACCCCCAGGAAATACCCCAGCTCTGTGGGCTCTGGTCCCAAACAAGGCTGATGTGATTTTTTCCTATGTCCAAAACAGTAGTATAATGCAGCATTTTAAATGTTTCTTCATCTGTAATATGGGAAAATCATTTTTCTCTCTTAGCGTAGATATGCACTTAGCACAGCATCTGATCTATGTTAAAAATCAATATATATTACCAATGATTATTGTTTCTTTAGTTAATTCTTTCATTAGTCCAAGTATTCATTAGCACTTTACTAGTGTGTTCCTTTTGGTTAGTGTAATGGATGAAGCTTGGAATCCTCTTTTACTCTTGGATTTCAGCTGGCCTTTTTCAACTTGGGTACCTAGAGAGAATTTAGCTCTATAGGAAGAAATCTAAGCGATTATTGTCTTGATTCTCCCAAGGATGGTGCATAACTGCACAATTCTAGAAGGGCAGGGAGAAGTTTTTTGTTACATATAGTGGATTCCTGCATTAAGGCTAAATTCTTTTGTGGAACTGTGTTGAGACTGGCTTTGGGATGTGCTGCTTGAAGTGAATATATTTAAGGAAACTCTTCCTAACATCCCCCTGCTCCAACTCACTTTTTAAAACACATTCCAAATCTTTCTGTTGCCAGTTCCTGTAGCCAGTAAACTTAAAAATATGGTTCTGTTTCTTAAGCATTAAAAAGTTATGTATTGAAACTTTGACCTATAATGGCAAAGCCTTGGATACTTAGATCAGTATCTCATTTAAAGAGACAAGATCCAAACAGAAATTCCAGGGCATACTTGGATCTCACTTAAACTGTAGAGTACATGTGCTCTCACTAAAGTCTTTTATCCTCCCCGAGCCTCTTGCATCCTAAAGTGAAGAAGGCTCTCTGTTATAGACTGAATGTTTGTGTCACCCCCAATCCATACATTGAAAGCCTGACCTCCAGTTAACGATGGTGTTTGGAGAAGGGGCCTCTGGGAGGTAGGGTTAGGTCAGGTAGTGAGGGTGGGGCCCTTGTGACGGGATTAGTGTCCTTATAAGAAGAGGCACCAGAGAACTCACTCTCTCCCTCTGTCTGCCTCATGAGGACACAGTGAGGAGGCTTCTCTCTGCAAGGCCAAGAAGAGGCCTCTCTACCTTTGCTTTGATCTTGGATTTGTCAGCCCCAAGATCTGTGAGAAATAAATTGTCTGCTGTTTAAACCACTCAGTCTGTGGTGTGTTTTTATGGCAGCCCAAGCTGACTAAGATGCCCTCACTGTGGAGGGGCTCTGTCACCCCATCCTCAGTGATCGAGGAACCTGTGTGCTCAGCCCAACTCCCTGCTGGCCACATCCTCCCACTGCCCACAGTGACCCAGCACTGCTTTCTCCTTCCACTGACCTGTTCCCAGGAGACAGTACCACAAGGATTTTGTTCTGGGGAGAGAGAGCAGGAAGAAGAGAAAACAAAACAAGAAATTGCTAAATGTTTTGTTGTGAGTGGAGGGAAGGGAACTGACATATATTAAATTTTGTCCTAACACAACTGCCAAAGTAATATATATTCATTATAAAAGCCAAACAACACAGAAATATAGAAAATAAAAAGTGAAATTCCCTCCTTGCCACTTTATTATTTCACATACCGCTCCCTCCTCACCACCCGTCTCCACTATTAATGGGCTGACACTAATATTTCCAGATGGTTTCCAGATTGTGTGCACACACACCCACATACACACACACTCAAAGGTAGGTATATACACTAACATAAGCTTTTAAAAATAACAAAAATCTTATTCAGCAATTTGCTTTATTTCATTTAGAACTATATCATGAGGATTTATCCTGTTCTTTGTTACAACTGCTCAGAATTCCATACTATGGATGCTCCATGATTTATTTAATAATTTCCTTTTTGATGGATATTAAGCATTAAAAAATTTTTTTTCCTCTATTACAAATAATGTTTTAGTGAACATTTTCATTCCTATATCTTTGTATAGTTGTTTGAATATTTGTCTTAGACAGCCAAAACAAAACACTGCAGACTCGGGGCTTAAACAACAGACATGGATTTCACACAGTTCTGCAGGCTGGGAGTGTGAGATAAGGGGCCAGTGTGGTCAGGTTCTGGTGGGAACTCTTCCTGGTTTGCAGACGGCTGCCTTCTCGCTGTGTCATCATGTGGCAGAGAGCGTGTGAGCTCTGGTCTCTCTCCTCTTGTAAGGACACTAATCCTGCTATGGGGTCTCAGCCTCCTGATCTCACTTAACCCTAACTACCTCCCAAAGGCCCCATCTCCAAATTCCAGAATGAGAGCTTCAACATGAATTTGGGTGGTGGGGAGAGATGTTCAGTCAATAACAGTATTTTAATAGAGTTTCTTTCTACAAGTGAAATTGCCGTATCAGAGGATATACACATTTAAACTTTTTATTATCCTCTAAAAAGTTTATGACACTTTATATTCCTACCAAAATGTGTGGTGCAAAGGGTTTATTGTTTCATTTTAATTGGCATTTTCTTGACGGTTAGTGAGGTTGAGTATATATTTTCATAAGTGTTATGAGTCATTTGTAATTTCTCCATGAATTGTCCATTTATATGCTGTCAAAGTTTTAGTAGGGTGTTTAACTATTTTTTATGAGTCCATTGGAATTCTTCATATTTTAAGATATTAATCCCTGATACATCTCAAAGTTCTTTCTCCTTATATGAATTTTGATTTTTTTTTACTGCTGTTTCTTTCTTTAAAAACTAAAAAGAAGGGGATTCTTGCCCCCAGCATGCACCTACCCAGAATGGTGCCCTGCCAACATACCCAACAGACGTTTTCTGCATCCTCTGGGACCCACAGGGTTGAGGATTCCCCAGAGTCGGCCCAGGTCCACGCAGTCCATCCTCTCTGGCTGAGGCAGCACGAAGTCCTTGGGGTTTTACAAGGCCAGGACCTGGCTGTGGATGTGGGAAGCCAGCCTGTCAGAACACAAGAAGTATTTAAAGCATGTGATGAAGATAACAAAGGGTATCTAAGCAGAGAGGACTTTAAAGTTGCTGTTGTAATGCTGTTTGTGTACAAGCCCTCCAAGCCATGTGGCTGACAGGGTCTTGGTGCTCTGGCCGAGTATCAGGCCTGAGCCTCTGAGGTGGGAGAGCCAAGTTCAGGACATTGGACCACCAGAGACCTCCTGACCCCACGTAATATCAATCAGCAAGAGCTGTCCCAGAGATCTCCGTCTCAATGCTAAGACCCAGCTCCACTCAATGACTAGCAAGCTCCAGTGCTGGACACCTTATGCCACACAACTAGCAAGACAGGAACATAACACCACCCATTAGCAGAGAGGCTGCCTAAAATCATACTAAGTTCACAGACACCCCAAAACACACCACTGGACATGGTCTGGCCCACCAGAAAGACAAGATCCAGCCTCTTCCAACAGAACACAGGCACCAGTCCCCTCCACCAGGAAGCCTACAGAACCCACTGAACCAACTTTACCCACTGGGGACAGACACCAAAAATAACGGGAACTGCAAACATGCAGCCTGTGAAAGGAGACTCCAGACACAGTAAGTTAAGCAAAATGAGAAGACAGAGAAGTATGCAGCAGATAAAGGAGCAATGTAAAAACCCACCAGACCAAACAAATGAAGAGGAAATAGGCAGTCTACCTATTACTAAAGAATTCAGAGTAATGATAGTAAAGATGATCCAAAATCTTGGAAATAGAATGAAGAAAATACAAGAAACATTTAACAAGGACCTAGAAGAACTAAAGAGCAAACAATAATGAACAACACAATAAATGAAATTAAAAATTCTCTAGAAGGAATCAATAGCAGAATAACTGAGGCAGAAGAATGGATAAATGACCTGGAAGATAAAATAGTGGAAATAACTACCACAGAGCAGAATAAAGAAAAAAAGAATGAAAAGAATTGAGGACAGTCTCAGAGACCTCTGGGACAACATTAAGTGCACCAACATTTGGAGTATAGAGGTCCCAGAAGAAGAAGAGAAAGAAAAAAGGGACTGAGAAAATACTTGAAGAGATTATAGTTGAAAACTTCCCTAATATGGGAAAGGAAATAGTCAATCAGGTCCAGGAAGCACAGAGAGTCCCATACAGGATAAATCCAAGGAGAAACACACCAAGACACATATTATAATCAAACTATCAAAAAATAAATACAAAGAAAAAATATTAAAAGCAGCAAGGGCAAAGCAACAAATAACATACAAGGGAATCCCCATAAGGTTAACAGCTGCTCTTGCAGCAGAAACTCTGCATGCCAGAAGGGAGAAGCAGGACATATTTAAAGTGATGAAAGGGAAAAACCTACAACCAAGATTACCCAGCAAGGATCTCATTCAGATTCAACAGAGAAATTAAAAACTTTACAGACAAGCAAAAGCTAAGAGAATTCAGTACCACCAAACCAGCTCTACAACAAATGCTAAAGGAAATTCTCTAGACAGGAAACACAAGAGAAGGACAAAGCCTACAGTAACAAACCCAAAACAATTAAGAAAATGGTAATAGGAAAATACATATTGATAATTACCGTAAACGTGAATGGATTAAATGCTCCAACCAAAAGACATAGACTGGCTGAATGGATACAAAAACAAGACCCATGTATACGCTGTCTGCAAGAGACCCACTTCAGATCTAGGGACACATACAGACTGAAAGTGAGGGGATGGAAGAAGATATTCCATGCAAATGGAAATCAAAAGAAAGCTGTAGTAGCAATTTTCATATCAGACAAAATAGACTTCAAAATAAAGATTATTACTTAAGACAAAGAAGGACACTACATAATGATCAAGGGATCAATTCAAGAAGAAGATATAACAATTATAAATATTTATGACCCCAACATAGGAGCACCTCACTACATAAGGCAAATGCTAACAGCCATAAAAGGGGAACTCGACAGTACTACAATAGTAGTAGGGGACTTTAACACCCCACTTTCACCAATGGACAGATCAACCAAAATGAAAATAAATAAGGAAACACAAGCTTTAAATGATACATTAAACAAGATGGACTTAATTGATATTTATAGGACATTCCATCCAAAAACAACAGAATACACTTTCTTCTCAAGTGCTCATGGAACGTTCTCCAGGATAGATCATATCTTGGGTCACAAATCAAGCCTTCCTAATTTTACAAAAATTGAAATTGTATCAGGTATCTTTTCCAACAACAACGCTATGAGACTAGATATCAATTACAGGAAAAAAAAATAAAAAATACAAACACATGTATACAAACACATACAAACAATATGCTACTAAAAAACCAAGAGATCACTGAAGAAATCAAAGAGCAAATAAAAAATACCTAGAAACAAATGACAATGAAAACACGATGGCCCCAAACCTACGGGATGCAGCAAAA
Organism: Lipotes vexillifer; assembly: GCF_000442215.2. NCBI lineage: Eukaryota > Metazoa > Chordata > Mammalia > Artiodactyla > Lipotidae > Lipotes > Lipotes vexillifer. The sequence continues at coordinate 936,440 of NW_006790410.1, read as the reverse complement.
GCAGTTCTAAGAGAGAAGTTTATAGCAATACAATCCTACCTCAAGAAACTAGAAAAATCTCAAAAAAAAAACCCCCAACCTAACCTTACACCTAAAGCAATTAGAGAAAGAAGAACAAAAAACCCCCAAAGTTAGCAGAAGGAAAGAAATCATAAAGATCAGATCAGAAAGAAATGAAAAAGAAATGAAGGGAACAATAGCAAAGAACAATAAAACTAAAAGCTGGTTCTTTGAGAAGATAAACAAAATTGATAAACCATTAGACAGACTCATCAAGAAAAAAAGGGAGAAGACTCAAGTCAATAGAATCAGAAATGAAAAAGGAGAAGTAAAAACTGACACTGCAGAAATACAAAGGATCATGAGAGATTACTACAAGCCACTATATGCCAATAAAGTGGACAACCTGGAAGAAATGGACAAATTCTTAGAAAAGCACAACCTTCCGAGACTGAACCATAAAGAGACCAATCAAAAGCACTGAAATTGACACTGTGATTAAAAATCTTGCAACAAACAAAAGCCCAGGACCAGATGGATTCAAAGGCGAATTCTATCAAACACTAAGAGAAGAGCTAACACCTATCCTTCTCAAACTCTTCCAAAATATAGCAGAGGGAGGAACACTCCCAAACTCATTCTATGAGTCCACCATCACCCTGATACCAAAACCAGACAAAGATGTCACAAAGAAAGAAAACTATAGGCCAATATCACTGATGAGCATAGATGCAAAAATCCTCAACAAAATACTAGCAAACAAAGCCAGCAGCACATTAAAAGGATCATACACCACAATCAAGTGGGGTTTATCCCAGGAATGCAAAGATTCTTCAATATCTGCAAATCAATCAATGTAATACATCATATTAACAAATTGAGGGATAAACACCATGTGATAATCTCAATAGATACAGAAAAAGCTTTTGACAAAATTCAACACCCATTTATGGTAAAAACTCTACAGAAAGTAGGCATAGAGGGAACTTACCTTAACATAATAGAGGTCGTATATGACAAACCCACAGCCAACATCATTCTCAATTGTGAAAAACTGAAACCATTTCCACTAAGAACAGGAACAAGACGAGGTTGCCCACTCTTACCACTGTTATTCAACATAGTTTTGGAAGTTTTAGTCACAGCAATCAGAGACAAAAAAGAAATAAAAGGAATCCGAATCGGAAAAGAAGAAGTAAAACTGTCATTGTTTGCAGATGACATGACACTATACATTGAGAATCCTAAAGATGCTACCAGAAAACTACTATAGCTAATCAATGTATTTGGTAAAGTTGCAGGATACAAAATTAATGCACAGAAATCTTTTGCATTCCTATACACTAATGATGAAAAATCTGAAAGAGAAATTAAGGAAACACTCCCATCTACGATTGCAACAAAAAGAATACCTAGGAATAAACCTACCTAAGGAGACAAAAGACTGTATGCAGAAAGCTATAAGACACTGATGAAAGAAATTAAAGATGATACAAATGGATGGAGACAGACACCATGTTCTTGGATTGGAAGAATCAACATTGTGAAAATGACTATACTACCCAAAGGAATCTACAGATACAATGCAATCCCTATCAAACAACCAATGGCATTTTTCACAGAACTAGAACAAAAAATTTCACAAGTTCTATGGAAACACAAAAGTCCCCGGATAGCCAAAGCAATCTTGAGAAAGAAAAAAGGAGTTGGAGGAATCAGGCTCCCTGACTTCAGACTATACTACAAAGCTACAGTAATCAAGAAAATATGGTACTGGCATAAAACCAGAAATGTAGATCAATGGAACAGGATAGAAAGCCCAGAGATAAACCCACGCACATATGGTCACCTTATCTTTGATAAAGGAGGCAAGAATATACAATGGAGAAAAGAAGGCCTCTTCAATAAGTGGTGCTGGGAAAACTAGACAGCTACATGTAAAAGAATGAAATTAGAACACTTCCTAACACCATACACAAAAATAAACTCAAAGTGGATTAAAGACCTAAACGTAAGGCCAGACAGTATAAAACTCTTAGAGGATAACATAGGCAGAACACTCTATGACATAAATCACAGCAAGATCCTTTTGACCCACCTCCTAGAGAAATGGAAATAAAACCCAAAACAAGCAGATGGGAACTAATGAAACTTAAAAGCTTTTGCACAACAAAGGAAACCATTAATAAGACAAAAAGACAACCCTCAGAATTGGAGAAAGTATTTGCAAATGAAGCAGCTGACGAAGGATTAATCTCCAAAATATACAAGCAGCTCATGCAGTTAAATATCAAAAAAACAAACAACCCAATCCAAGAATGGGTAGGAGACCTAAATAGACATTTCTCCAAAAAAGATACACAGATTGCCAACAAACACATGAAAGGATGCTCAACACCACTAATCATTAGAGAAATGCAAATCAAAACTACAATGAGGTATCACCTCACACCAGTCGGACTGACCATCATCAAAAAAATCTACAAACAATAAATGCTGGAGAGGGTGTGGAGAAAAGGGAACCCTCTTGCACTGTTGGTAGGTATGTAAATTGATACAGCCACTATGGAGAACAGTATGGAGGTTCCTTAAAAAACTAAAAATACAACTACCATATGACCCATCAATCCCACTACTGAGCATATACTCTGAGAAAACCATAATTCAAAAAGAGTCATGTACCGCAATGTTCATTGCAGCACTATTTACAATCGTCAGGACATGGAAGCAACCTAAGTGTCCATTGACAGATGAATGGATAAAGAGGATTTGGCACATATATACAATGGAATATTACTCAGCCGTAAAAAGAAATGAAATTGAGTTATTTGTAGTGAGGTGGATGGACCTAGAGTCTGTCATACAGAGTGAAGTCAGTCAGAAAGAGGAAAACAAATACCATATGGTAACAAATATATATGGAATCTAAAAAAAAAAAAAAAGGTTCTGAAGAACCTAGGGGCAGGACAGGAATAAAGACACAGATGTAGAGAATGGACTTGAGGACATGGGGGGCGGGAAGTGTAAGCTGGGATGAAGTGAGAGAGTGGCATGGACATATATACATTACCAAATGTAAAATAGATAGCTAGTGGGAAACAGCTGCATAGCACAGGGAGATCAGCTCGGTGCTTTGTGACCACCTAGAGGGGTGGGTTAGGGAGGGTGAGAGGGAGATGCAAGAGGGAGGGGCTATGGGAAATATATGTATACATATAGCTGATTCACTTTGTTTTACAGCAGAAACTAGCACAACATTTTAAAGCAACTATACTCCAATAAAGATGTTAAAAAAAAAAAAAAAAACTAAAAAAAATTTAGGTGGCCGTGTTGCCAGTCGTTTTCTTCATGGCTTTGGAGTTATGTTGTTATGCGTCAGCATCACCTTCCCTGAGATTCAAGAATATCCACATACATTTTACCCAATACTTTGATTGTTTTGATTTTTTATCTTTAGATCTTTAGTCCATCTGGAATTTGAAATAGAGCTCTAATTAATTTCTTTATAATTAAATGTATAAAAGTTTTCTCCAAAATCATTCATTGGGGAGCCTTTTATTCCTCCACTATCTGGAAATGTCATCACTATCACATGCTATACTTCCATGTACACGTCTGTTTCCAAAAATTCTAATTTTTTTCCTTTAATTATTTCCTGTAGCTACATTGGTCGTATGCAGCTTTAATTATTTTAGTTTTATGTAGTGTATTTTTATATCATTGATATCACTACTCAATTGTTTTCCAAATGTTCCTGGCTACTGTCGTGCGTTTTCTTTTTTGGATTCCAAGTTCTAAAACTTCTACTTCCCAAAATAATAATTGAAATTTTCAGTTGACTTTATATAATAATTAGGAGAGAATTGGTAGTTTTACAAGATTAAGTCCTCATATCCATGAATACAGTATATCTTTTAAGTCTTCTTTTATGCCTCAGCAAAGTTCTATAGTTTTTGTTTTCACACTGTTCTTGCACACTTAAGTTTATATTCAGCTATTCTGTAGTTTTAGTGCTATTTTAAATGGGATTCTTTTCCATTACATTGTCTAATTAATGATTGATGGTATGCAGGATTAATGACACATACAGGTGGCCACCCTACTGAGTTTTCTTATTTTATTAATGTTGGTTAATAATGTTTTCAGCCAGTTGTTTGGGGTCAGCAAACTTCTTCTGTGAAGGGACCGATAGGAAATATTTTTGGCTTTGCTGGTCATAGGAGCCCTGTTGCAGCTGCTCAAATCTGCCACTGCAGTGTGGAAGCAGCCATAGGCAATAAAGGAATAGATGAGACCATGTTCCAATAAAACTTTTACAAAAACAGGCTGCTGGCTGGATTTGACTATTGGGCATGGGACAGGGTTTGCTGACTATATTCTAAGGATGCAAATATATTGTATATGAATAATATGCTTTTCCTTGTCTCCAAAACAGTGGATTTCAGAAGAGTGTTGAATAATAAGCATGATAAACGTCACTCTTGTCTTGTTCTTATTTAAGGTGTTGGTATCTCACCATTAAGTTCAATGTTTCTTATTAAATTTTTGGCAGATATTTTTACCCAAAGTGTTTTCATCTATTCCTAGGTTACTAAGAGATTTTAACAGCAGTGTGATTGAATTTTAGCAAATGCCGTGTATCTCTTAATATTCACATTTCCCTATTATTTCTTCATGAATATAAACAAAATATCTTATAATGAACCGTCCTTGAATTAATGGAAGAAATGATTCCATTTCCTATATTTCATTAAGGATTTCTATATCTACATTCATAAATGAAGCCATAATTTTCTTTCTGTAATATTTCTTTGAGTTTTTAGTACTATTCTAACTTTTGTAGAGTGAATTGGGAAACTTCCCATCTTTTTTTATGCTCTGAAATATTTTAAATGATATCAAAATGAACTATTCTTTGCACGTTTGCTAGAACACCCAGAAATTATTTGGGTTTAGTGAACTTTTTCAGTGATGGGCTGTGCCATTTCCATCTCCTCCGTTATTCACTGATCTTTATGAAGCAGGGTCCTCCCAGCACCTCTTTGCCCCCCATGGCTAAAGCCTGTGTGCTGCGTGGGATCCGTTCCCCTTAGATTTTCTCTTGTGGAAACTGGTCAGCCGAGTGGACGTGAGAGCAGAAGAAACCTGTCATAGGTTAAAATGTCTCCCCCATTTCTGCTTGAGTTCCGGAATGGTTAAATTATACAATAAGGAAAGACAGAGGAGAAGCAGAAAAGGCAGAAAAGGCAAGCTCTTCAGAGCTAAAATAAGTGGTAAGGAGAGGCCCTGAGCCGCTCCGGAGTAGAAAAGAGGGCGGGCACCCCTCCAACTTCTACTTCCACCCAGAGGGAGCAGGGCTAGATTTTTGAAGGGCATCATTGGTTCAAGGAAAGAAGGGATTTTGCACTTTGGAAAATTCGATGGGCGTTTAAGGCTCCTGGAAACCTTGGGCTTTCCACTCCCTGCTGAGTTGTCAGGTCGCCTTTGCTGGGGCCACACCAGCTTCAGCTCCGGTGTTGGGGACCCTGGCTTGTAGTGCTCTCTAGCTCCCTCCCCCTCGCCACCCTCGGATCCCTGGATACATCCTTTCCTGGGGGCGGGGTAGGAGGTAGGCAGAGCCCCCCTGCAGCCTGCCCTCTGTCTTCATGCTCAGGTGCTGGTCCCCTAGGGATTCCTTGCCCAAGCAGCCCGGCTGACAGCACCTTCACGGTGCAGACCACCTGGAGGCGGGGGGGGGGCGCACACCCCCTAGGGATTCCTTGCCCAAGCAGCCCGGCTGACAGCACCTTCACGGTGCAGACCCCCGGGGGGCGGGGGGGGGGGCGCACACCTGCTGTGCGTGGGGCTGAGCCACAGGTGAGACAGAGTGGTTGACGCACGGCTCCCATCTGTCCTGCTCTGCGACCTGCATGCGTGATGTGCCTTGACGGGACAGCTCTGTGCTTGGGCTCATCGGGGTTGACTTTCAGGAATGGAGTAAAAGATGTATTTTTGTTTTCTTTAGAACCTAGTATCCAGCTTTTCTAGCTCAGTGTCCGGGGCAGGAGGAAGAGGCTTCAGGCAGAACCAGTGGCGGGACCTCAGCGTGGACCTGGCTGTCCTTGCACTGTTGAGTTTCCCAGGGCGCCATGCCTGCCTGGTGGGCCGGAGTGCGAGGCTCCTTCAAGGTACGCATTTACAAACTACAAATGGATGCCCTCAGGCTCTTTCTTATATTTTGTTTACTGTGTTTTTGAGGTAGGGCAAACATTAGATGTGATCTTACGGCTTTTCTACCCAAGTTTTTAAATGTCCTTTCCCGGGTGTGAAGGAAGGAACTGGATGGCCTGGAGGACGAGCCAGGATACGACACAACCTGGAACACTGGCCTCAGGAGGACTTGCCCATGCCCTGAACAAGCAGAAAACCCAGGGAAGAACCATCTCATCTTTTTCAAACCCTCCTATTCTTGGGAAAGCTTTTCCCTCTCCAGAGAGCTGTGGTGACTTTGCCTTTGTGATTCCAAAGGCAGAATCCCTTCAAGCTGAAACCCCCTGTGCACTGCGCTTCAGCTAGGGTTCCGGGGGCGGGGTCGGGGGAGAGTGGGCTGCTGCTGCGTTTGCCCTGAGGTGGGGATGGAAGCCACGACTTTCCCTTGGGGGTGACATTTCAGGCTCCAGGCAGCCGGGGCCCCAGCACTGTCCCTGTCTGCCTCCCCCTTCTCTCCGTGAGGGTTCAGCCCTGATGGAAGGCTGTGAGCTCTAAGAGGCCTAGGGCACCGAGCACACCAGGGGCTAGGGGCTCGAGAGGCCAGGAGGCCAGGGAGGCCTGGGGGTCCCAAAGCAACCCGGAGAGGTCCCTGGATCTGCTTATGCTTCTGGAACCTGGTTATCCTCAAGTCCTGCTGCCACCTGAGTGACAGATCCCCCTCAGCCTGTGCTGCACGCAGGTGATAAATGATCTTCGGGATGCACCACAACAAACAAAGCTGTGCTTCCCCTGGAAGTGATGGGCGTCTACGTGGCCAGCATCAGGGAGGTTGTGACACGGGGGGAGCCTGGGCGGTGGCCTCGGGAGGGTGGCATAGCTCCGGGTGACTGCGCCCCCTGCCTGCGCGCTCCCTCCCACCACCCGCTGCCCCTTACGGCCAGTTCAGATGACTGACCCCCTCCGGTTCCCTGAGCCGCTCAAGGATTTAATCTCAACACAGCATCTTCCCTCAGCGCTGCTTGTTTCCTCCACGGGCGAGTGAGGAAATGGCTCAGGGCGGGCAGGCAGGTCTTCCCCGTGGTACGGGGGGTGATGGGGAGAGAGTTGGAGCAGCTGGGCCTGACGCCCGAGCACAGGGTTGTGGTTCGTGAACGTCTCTGATTTTCAGTGTTTATTACGCAGCAGAATCGCAACAACAAACTTCTGGTGTCCCGAGGAAACACAACCTTGCTACAGACTCATCTCTTCTGCAAGGAGGCCTCTCTCTTGGAGGAGATCTGGGAAGGGGAGATCTTGGGAGGTGTGCCCTGCACGACACGGCATTGAGACGGCTCCACTCGCTGAAGCATATCAGGCCCTACGGTGTAGACGGCGGGAGCAGGAAGCCTGGGGAGCAGAGGGCATACGGTAACTCTCTATAATTTCTCCTCAGTTTTGCAGTTGTTGAAACTCAAACTACTCTAAAAATAAAGTTTATTAATGAACGTTAAAAAGTTGTCAGGAAAGAACATCTACAGTAGGTCAGATATGATTAATAACTAATAGCAACACTGCATTAACAGGAATTCAATATTATTTTTCATAAGGTAAGTATGAGTAACGAACAATGAATAGTATACATCTAATTTTTTAATACTCCATATACAATCAACATGTTTTGATCAACAGTGTAAACCATATAAAAGAAAATCTTGCTTTCCATTTGTACAAATATTGCTTTCATCATAGCAAAACTTTACAGTGTTAAAACGTACCATATATAGAGGCTATAAAAAGTATTGCTTGTTTCAAAACGAAGTTATTGGTGTCTGAGGCTAATCAGTTACATCATCACCTCTAATATCAGTCATCAGATCCATAGCATGTCTTTGTTCCCAAGAGTTTATATTATACAGCAAGATTACTCTGTAGCCAAATTAAGTCAAAAGGGTTTCTTTTTTGAAAAAACTAAATAAGTAAACGCACCTAAAAATGTGTAGTTTTATCTACCAGGTGGGGATTTAGTACTTCTGCTGGCAATTCAGATAGGAATGTGTAATCTCGGAAGGCATACTGTGCTTGTGGAAGAGAAAACAGTACTAATTGCTTCAGTTTTTATCCCAGATGTAATATATAAAAAAAAATAAGACGTGTTTCTTAAAGCAAGCATCCTCTCGTTGGCTCTGGTTTTTACAAACGCCATCCAACTACTCATGCAATCTCCTTGCCGGCTCCCTCTGTGGCTAACTGCTTCCTTTCTCCCTGGGCAATAAAGGATGCACAGCGGCTTCGGGCAGGGCAGCCAGCTGGTTGCACAAGCAGCAAGGATCTCACGATCAGTCCACTTTTAATGGAAGACATGGAAAAAAGGGGTCTGTTCTGTATTTCCTTTTGGCCCTCTCCCCTCTAGTGCTTGGGCACGTGCCCTGGACCCTCCCTGTCCAGCCAGGTTCCTGACGCTCAGCTAGTGATGCTGGGATTTTTAAAAAAATAATTTATTTACTTTTGGCTGTGTTGGGTCTTTGTTGCTGCGCACAGGTTTTCTCTAGTTGTGGCGAGCGGGGGTTACTCTTAGTTGCGGTGCGGAGGTTTCTCATTGCGGTGGCTTCTCTTGTTGCCGAGCAGGGGCTCTAGAGCGCAGGCTCAGTAGTTGTGGTGCATGGGCTTAGGTGCTCCACAGTATGTGGGATCTTCCCGGACCAGGGCTCGAACCCATGCCCCCTGCACTGGCAGGTGGATTCTTAACCACTGCACCACCAGGGAAGTCCGATGCTGGTGGGGGGGGGGTCTTTGTGCTTGGGACTTCTCTCAATCCTCAGGTGTCTACAACTGCAGAATCTGCCTGCAAGCCCATACACCTGTGCTTATCCCTAGGCAGGTGGTTCTCAGCCTTGGCTGAACATCAGAATGATTTTAGGAGCTTTACAAAGTATAAATCCTGGGGTTCACTGGCCTGAGGCGCGGCTGGGCCTCAAGATTTTCAAGAGCTCCCCCCTCGATTTCACTGTGCTGCCGGCGTTGAGAACCCCATCCCTAAGGTGCGGGAATGGCTTAGTTTGGAAGACCGTTGGTGGCATTCATCAAACATGCTAAACATTATTAGGGCTCTGCTGGTATTTCTAGTCTATATTGTAATTGCATATCAATTGTAAATACAAAAATAAAATACTTTGCATCAAAGTCAGATTGGGATAGAGAAACCAACAAAGTGCCCCGCTATTGTTTTTCTCACATTTACAGGGTCCCGTTGGCAGATGGGTGGAGTACGGCATGCAGCTGAAGTTGTGTATTAGTTGTAACAGTGATTCTTTCCCACTGAATTGCCCCAGAGTCAAATGAACCTGCTTCAGACCAAGAGACTAAATGTGCTTTCCACCTTTTTCTCACTTTATAGATATAAAAACGAGTCTCCTCTTCATCAGGACAACGACCTAGCCTAGCTCTGCAATGATGTTGTGCCTTTTTATGAGAGAGAAGAGAATCTTCTCTTGTTTCAGTCAAATCCCTTTAAACAAAAATTTCAGTTTCAAATTTTAATTCTCTTGCAGTCTTTCTAAAGTAAGCTATTTCTTTTAGTAGAAAAGTGAGTTTTCCTATAAATATACCTTACAAAGTTCAGTGCTGAAAAAAGTTACAAAAATAGGCTTACATTTAAAAATCTTGTTGGAATGTGTCTTTAATAGTAAAAAATCTGTGCTCCTGATACAGCCGGTGTGATTGGTGATAGAGGTAGGGGTTTCTATTCACTAAGGTTTTACAGCCCCAGCAAAGAAAAACCACAGATCATTATGTTGTAATAATGTGCTCGTCACCAGGAAAGAAGTGCAGAGTAGATGTTAAGGGCAATTTCAACAGCTGTCGCTTTGGGTGAGCAGCTCATTCCCTGCAGCAGGAGATGGATTTTTCTAATACTTCTTAGAAAATGAAACTGTTCAGGGCTTTCTCAAGGCTCAGATTTGGGTATCTGCCACTTTCAGGATCAGCTGCTGGTGACAAGGAATTAGAGGCTTCTGGAACGGCCACCAGTGGCTGAGTCTCCAGGCACACCAGGGACTGTGGGGTCGTTCTGGCCCTGCCTCAGGAATCTCTTCCACACACACAGTTTCTCTGATTCTGCCCTGACTTGGCACGGTGTAGACGCCTAGGTTTGTACAAGGGAAGGTGACCTTAGAGATGAGGGTTTCAACCCTGGTTGCCCATTACAATCACATGGGAGCCCGAGGAATTCCCATTCAATTGGTCCTTTTGAGCTCACAGGCGGTCCTGGTGGGCAGCAACGGTGAGAACTGTGTCACTGAAACCGAGCAGCCGCATCCTACACGCTGAGCGCGCCGTGAGCGGGAGGCCGTCGGCCCAAGGCTGAGTCTCCCCTGCAGAGCCTTTCCTTTACACGGCTGCTTCCCAAACTCTGGTGCTCATTAGGGTCACCTGGGGGAGCTCTGAAAATCCCTGGGCCCAGGCTGCACCTGAGACAAATTCAGACCCTTTTTGGTTGGGACCCAGGAGACTCTCAAGGGCAGCCAGCCTGAGAACCACGACCTTTGTGCTTCTGCAATTCATGGTTCATGTCTGTCTGCAATGGGGGCGGGGGAGGGCTAAAACTCAAAATTAAGAACTTTCAACAAATACTTAAGCCTTATCGTCAGCTGGAATGCAACCTGCTGTCTCCACCACTGTGCTCCTAGCTGTAGAGTCAGTGACAACTTGGACCAGAGCAAACCTAGAGTTTGGAAGATTCATCTCTGTCTTCCTGAGGTGACAGAACCATTTTTCGTAGATTGTGACCACAGGGATTCCTTAAAGATTATGTGAGAAGATGTGTGTAGGGCCCACTGGACAGCTGACCCTGGAATGACTCAGGTTGGGGGGCTGACCCTCTGAGCAGTGGACCCGCCAGTAACTTCAGTAAGTCGGCGCTCTGGAGCCTCTGGTTCTTTATCTGAGGATTCAGCCAACTGGGGCTCATGTAGAACTGTCATGTTCACTAGTGAAAATATCCACGCCTAAGGGGACCCGCACCCATGTTGTTCAAGGGTCAGCTGTAAATGTTAGCCTCTTACTTCCCCCTGACCTGTGTCCAAAGGCCTGGTCTGGAGTTGAGCCGTGGGGAAGGGTTCCAGGGATGGCTGGGGAGGAAACAGAAGACAGGCTGTCTGTGGAACCTCGGGGCCTCGTGTCAACTAGGAGGAACCAAAGGGGTGAGCGTTAAGCCCTGAGGTCTGGCCAGTCAGAGCCACGACGTGGGAATCCTGGAGCCCTGGGAGCCCCCCTCCTGACCTCCCAGGGACCCCCGGACTGGACTCAGGCTCTCTTGGGCTCTGAAGCATCCACAGGCCCCCCCCTGCACCTCCTTGGACAGACATAGTGAGACCATTCTGGGAAACACAGTCTTTAAGAGAATTTAGCAACTACACTTTATGCAGGAAAACTGAAATACAAAGAAGAAAAAAGCTGAATAGTTCTCGCTGTTTTATTATGTTATAGAAGTATTTCAAATTACAAAAATACTAGGGTTTTGCTGCTACAATTGGACTAGTACCCTGTGGTCCTCCCTCACCATCTGTTTCCTGACAAATAGGTGACAGCAGAATGTGAATCGTTCTGTTTCTCAGGGCTGGATAAATAGTGGGCTAAAGTATTTATGTTCTGAGGTGAATAAATAATGAAAGTGGTTTACTGACAAGGACATAAAATTTCAGATTCTTAAGAGGTGTTGTTTAATCTTTCCTCAAATCATTTTCAAATCCCCAGTGGGGACGGACCCGAAGGGCCCTTGGGGAATGTAACTCCCAGGCCGGAAGGGGCAGTGGGCCTGTAGACCGGCTGCATGAGTGGTTCCTGTGGCAGATGCTTCCGTGGTTGAGGCTCCCTCTGCTGGGAATGCACTTTCCATTTTCCAGTGGCTGACGCCCTGGGGGTCTTTTAACCCAACTCCACCATGGCTCCTCTAGCACGCGGTCCCCCTTACTCCCTGCTTTGTGCTGTCACGGTGCTGGGCTGACATGTCACATCTGGCATGTGTCATATCGTTTTAAGGCTGGCGTTTGTGAGTCGATTTTCTTCGCTAAATTGTGAATTTCGTGGAATCACGGATTATGTTCTGTTTGTTTATCTTCAGTACCTATGCCAGGCTGGTAAGGTGTTCAGGGGTATTTGGAACACGATGTGATGGAATTGAATTGAATATAGTTTATATTTCCACCGAGACAAGATAAAATACTGTGGTAACAAAACTGGGGCCCTGATCCATCTGAGTCAATAAATAACTTAAAAGCTAAAGGAAAATCGTGTATGTGGGATGTGGGCGGCTGAAAATATTGTCTGAAACACTTCTTCCTGGCTGAGGTGGATGTTGACTAAGAGTGTTTATGACACTGTCTACAAAGAAGTGTGTTAACAGTCAGGGTGCGGGGACACAGGTGAGAAAATGCTGGTGTCCTAAGCAGCAGGTCCTCCAATTACAGGGAGTTATTTTAAAGGGAAATTGTTTTCTTCTTCTCACGTGCCTATAGATGTTATGAAGGCAGTATCATCAAAGTCAAATTTCATATTTACTGCTTGAATTCCACACGACACAAACTGCTGTCTCTATTCTAAAGCTTGCCAGCGGTGGTGAGGGCGAGACATTTCTGCAGAGCTGCCCCAGAGCCTGGACCCTTCAGCTTACCGAGGGAAGGAGGAGCTCCGGGGCCGCTTGCCAGTGAGGGGCAAAGTACCCTTGGAGGAAAAAAGCCTGGAAGTGAAATAAAAAGAAAACTATCTTCCATGAGTAGCTTGAACAAATTTTTTTTTTTTTTTTGTCCGGGGGAGCTAAAAGTTGTAAGAGCAGCTTCGTTTTTGCAGTCTCCCTCCCGATACATGCCTGTCCCCCGACCCCCAAAGGACTCGATGTATTTCCTCTGAGACTCAAATTTGGGGGATTTGTTCCTTTTTGCACTGTCATTCCATCTCAATTAAAGGCAACTGGTCTGAATGCTGACGAATCAAATATGAGCTGATCTTGGTTAACCGTCCCCTCCTGCTGACAGGGAAAGCATACTGAATTTCACAGCAGTGGAATGGAGAAGAAACAAATCTAATACTTGTCATTAGAAAACACTGGCCAACCAATGGAGAGTTAAGTACCATGGAGGCATTTATATAAAAGTAAGTCTGAGGAAGAATTCTACCCCCCCTGTTTCTTCCTTGCCCAGGAAGAGTTCCAAGTGGCTTATCCTCTTGCACCTGCCGTGATTTGATATAGTACCAATCGGGCCTGCTTACGATCCAGAGGACTGGTTCGTTATTCAACTGTCTTGCAGTGGAAGAGCCTCCAAGCAGAGCCAGTGGAATCAAGTGTTAGCTGGAAGACTGACCCTTGCTTCTTGGTCACAGGTGGGCCTGGGTCAACTCAGTGCCACAGGTGCTACGAGCAAGATTGTCCCTCACTGGACAAGCCCATTAAGAGCAAAATCAATGACAAAACCCCAGAGGTCCCCAAGCAATAAAACTCCTTAAACATATTTAGTGTTTTTCAAATATACCTCATTGAAAGGTGAACTTCTGCCCAAATGGACAACATTCTTTCTGGATGCCTTTTGTGGAAGCCTCACAGTTTGAAGACAAAGGAATGTCCCTGCAACTCCCCTAAGTGCATCCAAGTCGGGGGCACTTGTTGGCTGAAAGATGGGCTGATCACGGCAGATGTGGCCAAACCAGTCCATGGGTCCAAGAGTTAATGTGAGTATGGCTGACGGGACCGAGTAGCTGCCGTGGCTTGGTCCTGGGGGCTGAAGGGGCTGGAATTTTTAGGGCTGAGGCCGTTCTCCGTGGTCAGGCCCCGGTAAGGTCGCTGCCCGCTGGTGCTACCCTTAGGTATTCTGCATTTTCAGCGGCAGAACCCTTAAAGATGCCATTTGACTTGGCTTCCTTGGGAAAGAAGGCCTGCTGGTAGTCAGGGTTGTCCAGGCTAATTTGGTGACCGCCTTTCTGTGCCCAGAGGGCAGGGCCGTCGAGCACACCGTTGGTGCAGGCGGGACGGGTGGTGTTGAGATACTCAGGGCTGTCCACGGCATTGCTGTGGGAATTCTGGTAGTGAGGGTCTCTGCCTGGAGCCGGGTTTAGAGGCTGATTGTGATAGACGGGGTTCTGGACAGAGCCCGCGGGCCTTTTGGGAATAGACTGGTTTATGTATTCTGAAATTGAAAAGAAATCAGACATAATCAGCAAAGCATCATCCTAAGCAGGATTCCACGGCTCATTCTGAAGCCGTGAATATTCTTCAATGAGGCAACGGGTGGCAGAAGCAGGGAAGCCTGGGGAGACAACTCTCTGGCTAAAATAAATTGTGCTGTTTTCTGTCCTTCTCAAAGCAATGGGCACGTTTATCTTTTGCCAATTTTAAGTCCTCAGAGGACAGCCTCCCTTGAGTGTGTGTGTGTGTGTGTGTGTGTGTGTGTGTGTGTGTCTGGGGATAAAGCTTACATTAGGGAAATACATGTTTCACAGGCCAAGAATGGAGCCAGGAGACAGAACAGAGATCAAATGTGTCACACACCCACTCACACATGCTCACACACTCACACATGTATATCTGCTGTTTGCTTCAAATTCTAGAAAATGTGCAGATTCATTCTAAAGACAACCTGGACACGCCTTGAGCCCCTCAGAGACCCGTGCGCATGCCTAGCGGTTTCTGTCGATCGGCCTCTTCCTCCATTCATCGTGTCTGCACGCGTGCCATGGGCCCCACCTCCGGACCAGCTTGAAAGCAGCAGCTGGCCGGGGCACTGGGGACGGGGGCTCAGGGGCATGGCTGCTTCCAGAGTGAGGCACTCACCGGGCGCTGGAAGGAAGGCGTCATCTATGCTGTCCTCGGTCAAGGTGCCAGTGGGGTCGGAGCTGTACCGCTGCAAGAAGCTATCTTCAGGGAGGGGATAGCTCTGCTGGGGAGGAGATGAGGCAAGGTTACTCCAGCCAGTGCCGCTCACTTCGGCGGCGGGTATCAGGATCAGCTCGTTTACCTGCAGATTCTGATTCAGCAGGTCTGGGAGAGGACCTGCACCACCCACAGGCGGCCCACAGACCCCAGGGCAAGTGGCACGGCCCTGGCCAGGGCCGTCCAGCAGGGCTTTCTGCAATGACAGACATGTTCCGTAATCTGTGCTTGTCCACGTGGTAGCTACTAACCACATGTGTGAGGAACTGAATTTTAAATTGTAACTTAAGCAGCCACATGTGGCTGGTGGCCGCTACACTGGTGAGTGTGGGTCTAATCAAGGCTTCACACACCAAGCAACAGCATCACCTGGAAGGTGGGCTCACACGCAGACGGCCAGGCCCCTCCCCGCATATCCTGAGTCAGCAGGTGCGCGGTGCTGGCCCGACCGTTCGCATTTCTAACAAACTGCCAGGTCCATGACCTGCATGATGCTGCTGTCACAGCTTTCTGGGTTATGGTGGGCATTTTTTATGTCTAATAGAGCCATGGTACAGAGCTGTTATTTAATTCTGCTTTATAGGAGTTGATACCTACCCCGTTTCTATCACCGCAAGCCACAGTGGGCGTGTTGCTGGTGGCGCTCTGAAAAAGAATCACAGCTGTTTACGGTGCACGTGGACGCTCACCCATCCCCACTGAGAGCAGGACGGGGGGCCCTCTGGGAGTGGGCCCGGTTAAAGGGGCTTGATTTCGTCTTGACTCATTAGCTTTAGAAAAACTAGGTTTAGTTCTGATTTAACGCTGTTCCTCAGTGGACCAAAAAAGGGGATGATCCAGTTGTTGCAATGCAGTAAGATAATTAATACACTGAATTGCTTCATTCTGATTTTGGCTTTACCATCTGGTTAGCGTTTACTTCTTTGCGTGAGTTCCACAAGACGGGTATCATTTTTTGCTAAAGCTCAACCGGTTCAAACCAGGAGGCAGAGCCTGAACAAGAGTGACTTTGGTACCAGAGAACTGAGGAGGGGCGTCCGGGAGGTGGCGGGGCTGTGGAAGAAGCCCTGCTGGGGGATGAGGTACTCGTCCGCATCCACAACATCCTGCATGTCCTCTTCATCCACCAGGGCGCGGTAGAAGCTGGAGTCCGTGGGGCTTGGCAAGTGCATCCTCTCGTCCCCCTGGCACAGAGATTGTGAGACCATTAGAAAGGTCCGGAGAGCCGCTGTTCCACCCACTGGCTGTCGAGGCGGGTCTGCTGGCAGCAGGTGCTCGTGTGTTTGCCAGTTTAGTCCTAATACACTCGTCCCCCCTCCCCCTGCCCGGGTCTGCGAAGTACGGCTCCTCCTTCCACGTCCCCGGACCTGCAACTAAGACACTGAAAATCCCCTGATGTCTCAAAGTCCTCAAAGGAAATGCAGACAGCTCAGGAGGAAAAGGGAAGGGCCAAAGCCGCAGCACTCACTGAGTGCTGTGCTGTGCACAATGAGAAATACACGTCTGGTCGTCTTCCCTGCTCCTGGCACAGAGCTCCTAAAGCCCTGGAATTCCCTATGTGTCTCTTACGTTAACCAGGAGACTTCCGGAAGCACCTAAAGATGGGGGCTGGTGGCCAGTGGAGACAACCATGTGATCACACGGTCGGAACTTTCAGTCTCGCCCCTAACCTCCAGGGAGGGCAGGGGGACTAGGGGTCGAATCTACTGCCAATGACCGATGATTTACTCAGGCCTATGTAATGAAGCCTCCATAAAAACCCGAAAGGACAGGGTTCAGAGCTTCGGGGTGGTGAACCGCTGGAGATCTGGGGAGAGTGGTGCACCCAGACAGCACGAAAACTGCGCCCTTCCCCCAGGCCTTGCCCCGTGCATCTCTTCTGTCTGGCTGTTCCTGAGTTATACCCTTCCATAGTAAACCAGTGATCCAGTAAGTAAAAAGATTTTCTGAGTTCTGAGAGCCACTCTAGCAAATTAATGGAACCCAAGGAGGGGGTTGTGGGAACCTTCTGCCAGATGGTCTGATGCCCAGGTGACAGCCTGGACTTGGGACAGGCATGTGAACTGGGGGGAGGGGAAGCGGCCCTGGAGGACTGTGGGATCTGACGCTGTCTCCAGGTGGACAGTGTCAGATCGAGCTGAACTGAAGGACACCAGCTGGTGCTGGAGAATTGCTTGCTTGGTGGTGCGGGGCCCCTCCCCTCCAACACACGCACCCTGTGACTGCTGAGCAGAACCTTTAGGTCTTTTGCAAAGTGTTTTGCATGTATTATTTCACTGAATCTTTAAAGCAGCTCTGCGAGCTTAGTTTTGTTAACCTAACGTTGTAAGTACAGAGTCAGGGATCTGAAGCCAGGTTTGCCCGACACCAAAGCCCTGGTCTTCCGGGAGAGCAACATAAGGCTTTGGCTAAGGGGACCATGATATGAGCCGAGTGTGAGGGGCTCACAGGGGTGGCAGATGGAGCTGGGGGCCCCACGGCGCACTCCACTTCGTCCACAGCTTGGGCTGCGCTTGTTCTAACGCACTGAGGATTAATGGTGTGACCTGCGAGACAGGGAGGCTGTGTCGGCACCGGACGGAGCACAGTGACATTTGATGCCTATTAGACGGATTTTCCCAGTGGGTGTGCAGACTGGGATCTGGTACCTGGATGACAAGGTAGCGCTGGGGGTCTCGGGCCATCTTGGAGAATTCAATGATCAACTCACGGAACTTTGGGCGACTATCTGCATCAATCATCCAGCCTGGGGAAGGAAGGAGGAAAGTCAGTGCAATTAGAACCCTGAAAGAAGTGATAAAGATGGCATCGCTGAAAGAAAGCACTTACGGTGAGATTCTTTTAGACAAATAAACGAGGACGAAACCTAATCTCTGTGACAGGTTTTTCAGTCTTAGCAAACCAGCACTGATTACTGTTTAAAGACCACGATGACATCACATATTTGAGTCAGAATGGCAATAACATGCTCTAATTTTCTGCACCTCCCCTTCCAAGGGCCAGCATTCTGGTGTCATCACCTTAAGTGACCCAGCAGCTGTATGGTATGCACTGCTTTCTGTGAACTGCTCGGACTGTAGGGTGCCCTGAGTCCAAGTCTCTCAGTAAAGTCCTCCTTTGACATTCACCCTCATCCATATTCACTCAGCAGTCTAGTAGGCTGGGAACCAGATTCGGTTTAGGGAAAATAGGGACTTTCGGCGTTTGGGAATAGGGACCTCGGCGTTTGGGAATTCCACACCCTGGTGCTTTCACTGTATTATACACTGAAGCAATCACATGTGCACATGACAGGGATGCTTCAGTGCCTTTCATGGTGGGGATACGCGTGTCAACCACGCCAGTGCATTTGAGTACACAACGATCCAAGTCTAGATTAAACATGCTGGAGGAACAGCTATTGACTGGAAATCCTCCTGATTCCTGAGGGTTCTTATTTATTTTCTATCAGCAGGATGTCCAGCTATTTTGGGCCAGACTGCTATGTGACCTTACACAAATCATGTAACCTCTCTGGATCCCAGCTTCCACAACCTAAAGCAAGGACGTTAAAAATGATTAACTCTGTGGTCTAAAGTTCAGAAAGGCTTAATATTTACATTAACTCTACCACATTCCCTGTGCCACCTTCTGTATAAATGCTCATCATACATGTAATGTTACCCGCAGAGCCTACTGAATTTGTGATTCTGATGGCGCGGTAGTGTCACAATCCAGCTACACACTCTTACTTGGACTAAAATGTTTACTTGCTACACTGCAGAAGGCCTCACATAAATCCACTATCTGAAAAGGTTTACGTCAAAGCAGAAATGCCGATTCTGTTAACCTCTTGTGGTTACTCATTGTTAGGCAATTAAAAACAGTCTCTCTGGTAACAGGCTTCAAAAAGTGGGGCAGCTTTTTCACTGAGCAACTCAGAAGAATATTTTGGTGCAATGGCTTATGGAGGACTTGGATTTTACTTGTTTGCTTGTGAACATGGGCAAAACGTCAGCTCACAGCGCTCAGTGCATCAGGTAAGTGCTTCCAGAAGTGTCTGAGGGGGTGTTTACAGATGTGCCTGCCTACGGACTGTGACAGCATGTCTTCAGGGCGTCGAAGGCCTGGGCAGCCCAGGGCCAGGTGCAGCTGGCCACTCACACTTGACCATGATCATGTAGACGTCGATGGTGCAGATGGGCGGCTGAGGCAGGCGTTCTCCCTTCTCCAGGACGGTTGAGATCTCACTCGCGGGGATCCCGTCGTAAGGCTTGGACCCAAAGGTCATCAACTCCCAAACGGTGACTCCTAAGAGGAAGAAGCATTGCTGTGTGAGTCAATAATAATCACTGCACCTTGTCTTTAGTCATCATTGTTGACATACTGTTTCTAAGGTTTAAAAACCCATGTTTCCGTGGCCTTGGGCAATTTGCTCGATGCTGGAAGTCTCAGTTCAGCTCCCTGTAAGGGGGGGTGATGACAGCGTCTGCCTCATAGGACAGTTGTGAGGACCAAACAAGATAACGCAACTGCAATGTTCAGACGATCCCAGGCAAATAGTAAGTGGCCAATAAACAGTAAACTTTAGTAATAACAGCAAAGAGAATACCACCACTCTGAAATGTACAGATTATGGTCTGTGGAGCTGGAGTTCCACACCCAGACATCATCGGCCCCAGGTGACTTACCAGCAAGGTTATAAACTGTGTTTTTAAAGAATAAAAAAATTGGAAGAAAAACCCCCTGTGTTCCTTTTGATAAATATAAAAACCCCATACTTTAAATTTCAACATCAATCAATCGTCGTGATTAAAAAAGTCAAAGCAGGAGTAATTTTAGAATTGGTGTTTTTTAAGACTGTTCCGAAGTTCTGATGGTCCTTCCATCTCCGTGCCTCCCTTGATGGAATTCTCTGCTCCAGAAACACACAAATGCCGTGGGAAGTTATGTCCCCACCTGGACAGCAAGGTGCCACTAGCGATGAGTGCAGTGGGCCTGAGCCTGGGTTCCCAGACCACACAGGGAGGGACCAGACGCAGGAACCTGGGGCCTTCCTGGTCTCCAACTAGTCTAACCACCCCTTTTCTTGAGATTGGCTTCTAAATGCGTATCACCACAGATCTGCATAGATTTTTCAGAGGTCATTCCAAAACCGAATGACCTGAATTAACACGCAAAATGCAAGGCTGAAGAATGAAGAAAAGCAGTGGTCCAGGGACAAGAAAATAGATTCTTCTGTCCTGCCCACCACGGAATCAATATGGACTTGATGAAAGAAAGAAAATCTCATGTCCAGGTCTTTAAAGTCGATTGGTCCTCCTCTAACTAGGTTTAGACATTGCGTCTAAACACACACAATGAATTCCTGCGGGAAGGCAGCTTTTCAGGTTTCGGAACAAATGGCGAAAGAGGGCGCTGTGTGTACCTGCTTGTGGGGTATGAGTGGGGCTGGAAGGTGCTATGAATTCTCTCTCTTTTCAACTCCTAAGCGGAACACATAGGTCCCTAACTGACTAAACTATTTTGCCTCGACTGGAGCCTAGACAGTGGAGTAACAGGATATGGTTTTAGACTAAAAACTCAGGTCCATGTTGTAACAGGTCCGGTGTACTGCCAGGACAGCAGATTAGAATCACTGACAACATGATTTCCACTGAGACAAAAGACACAGCGCCCCCGTGGTGATGCTGACTTTCTGATGTCGGTTGTAATCAGTCACAGGGATTAAGTCACTGAGTCGGAGAGTTTTCATTTACTGGACAAACGTGGCCCAAGTGCGGGCTGCGAGTGGACACACAGGGCCAGGGGAGAGCGCAGCCGGTAGGCTGGGAAAGGCAGACCACTTGTGATCCTAACTGATCACGGTTAGGGGCTCAGGTTTTATCTGGAAGATATGTGGAAAACCAAAGAAGGATGTTAAGCAGAGAAGCGAACGTCTAATGTAGTTAAAAAATATATTTTCCTGCTGTTTGGAGAATAGATGAGTGGGTGTAAAACAAGCCCAGAGAAGACCCAGCAGGAGCCCCTCCTTGGTGTCACTGGGGGTGGGGGTGGGGTGGGCTTGAGCTGTGACAATGACAATGACAGCTCTGGGCAGGACCTCAAATGGGAAAGCGGCATTTCTTCCCATCCCTCTGTGGGAGTAAACACTTCTTGAACATGACTGAAAATAAGGCATCAGAATAGCTTTATTTCCTTATCTAGTTCATTCATCGTGAGCAGCTCAGCTCACAGGTATAAATGAAAACTCACTTATTCATTCACAAAGATCTCCATCTTTGTAAAGCTTACATTATAGCAGAAAAGACAAAGACCCATGAAATTTTAAAAAATGCATTCGGAATATTAGGGAGTTAATAATGCTATGAAAGAAATGCTAAATGGACAATCTCCTGAATGATTTTGTTTCTGTGATAATGGCTAAATTCCTCTTGGAGATTCCTTTCACTATCGCTCTCCCCAAATGCACGTTTCCATGGAGGTGGGTGACCCCTTCACCTCGGCCGCGTTGATAGCTGGGATAGGCTGCCGATGCATACATAGTTCAATGCAGATCAGGTGTTTTGCAACCTTTGGGCTGATTCTGGCTGACAGGGAGGACTCCCTGCGGTAACAGAGGTGGAAGCACCCCAGCACAGCAGCCAGTGGAAATGCCTTCCTGAAAGGCAAGGCCCCTGCGGACTCAGGAAATGCTCTGTACAGAGGACGAGGCGAGAGCGTGCAAGGTGTGTCTGAGCACAGGGAAGCCCGTCAGAGGATGGAGCACAGGGCTGTGTGGGCTTTGAAGGAAGAAGAATCGGACCCCGACGAGACGGCCTTCACGAGAGCTGGAAACAGTAACTACTTCCCTTTCCTCACATTTCCCCACAAACACACCCTCACAGTGCATTTCCTGAAGCCATTCTCTCTGATACACAAAGATGACCACTCACCATATGAAACCAAAACCACCGCGAGTTAGTCCATCATAAAACCACATTTCTCTACCGGCAAACTCTTCCCTATGAAACCTGATTTGTCATCTCCCTTTGGTTCACTTCCAATTCACGGCAACAGCTCACGTTTGGTTTGATTTGGGGGTACAGGCGTCTCCTAGGCTCAAGTTCCTTCCCTCCCGCTACCCACTCTCCTGACAAGCTCACTGTTCTCTCCAGTGACACTTGGTATGGGAGTTGGACTCAATTTCCTTTTTCACGTTTTCTAGTACAACAGACAGTGGTGATTATGTGATTGTTAAGTCACTGTCCTGGACGGCAGAGCGGATAATGTGCATGAACAACAAAAGCCAGTGCAGCCTCAGCCCTGATTCATCAGCCTCGGGATTTCGACTCACCGTAGCTCCAGACGTCACTCTGGTGGGTATAAATTCGGTGTAAAATTGATTCCAAAGCCATCCACTTGATAGGCACCTTGGGATGATGAGAGAGAAAAGTAAGAAGGCAACAGTTAGCTCCCCTCTGTTGAAAACAAAGTAAAACACACTGGAATAAATTACAAGCAACAACCCAGGCCCAGTGCACCTTCCCAGCCGGGGGGAGAGGTTTTAGTCTGGTAGAGAACAGGGCCTCTGTTAGGCCCAGAGCTGAGGCCCTTTGGTCCATGGGCTGTTCTGCTGAGCTGGGTGCACGTGCTGGCAGCTGGCGGCCCTGGCTGTGCCCTGCATCTGTGGCTGTGTGCAGGGCTAGCTGCTTGGAGCCGTGCAGGCCACAGTGAGAGCGAAGACGGGAGCAGCTGAGCCAGAGCGTTCTGGAGGGCCTATCAGGACACCCGCACCCGTCGCTGCTGGGACAGCCCCCTGGAGAAGCCCCAGGCCCGTCCGAGAGGAAGAAGCCAATGCGGTGGCGGCCAGCGCCCCTCGGGAGCTGCTGGAACAACACGGGGCCCTTTCCGTGCCGCTCTCCCAGCTGTTCTTCTGAGAGGGGCTTTACCCAGGAGTGGGAGGTTGACACCTACCCTTGGCTAACGGTCACCTAGCGATGGAGCTGAACTCACGTGTACCGCCTCTGGCTTCTGGGTGTGTCAGAAACATCTTTACGCACCTTCCCAGCAAGTCCTGCTCCCCGGGCAGCTCTGGCTGCACGGCCAGAAGAGCCTGGCTGGACCCAGGTGCTGGCGGCAG
This sequence comes from Lipotes vexillifer, assembly GCF_000442215.2. Lineage (NCBI taxonomy): Eukaryota > Metazoa > Chordata > Mammalia > Artiodactyla > Lipotidae > Lipotes > Lipotes vexillifer. The sequence continues at coordinate 913,254 of NW_006790410.1, read as the reverse complement.
CCGTGAGCTCACCCAGCAGGTCCCGAGGATGGCCCCCACACGGGTCAGCCTGCTGGCAGGACCGTGCTCGCCCTTTACAGGCCTGCTCCTTACTTTGCCCCCCTCCGCATGGTATTCTTTCTCCTCAGCGCCCAGCAGTTTGGCCAGCCCGAAATCCGTGATCTTGACGTGCTGCGGCGTCTTCACCAGCACATTCCTGGCCGCCAGGTCTCGGTGCACCAGGCGCCGGTCTTCCAGGTAGTTCATGCCCTGCAACACGGGGCCGTGCGGTGAGGGGTGGGTGCTCAGCGGGCTCCCCTGGAGGGCGCGGCGGGGATCAGACAGAGGGCGGGCGCCCCAGCGCAGGGTGCAGTGTCACGTACGCGACGGCCTCCGAGCTGGAGCCTGTCTGCGGACGGACTGCCCTCCACGGACACAGTGACTTGCACCCGGTAACATCAGTGACCAGAGTCTACCTGCTCCACGGACGAAAAGGGGAAGAGATGAAGACATAACTAGGTGCTGACTTACTACCTTATCTCCATCCAGTTACTCAAGTTTCAAACTCAGCTGAACAAATAGAAGAGGCCAGTGACACAGCAGGAGCCCCGCCATCGGGCCGCGATCTGGTTACACCCTGCTCGGGAAGGCCGACCCCACCTGCCTGGCATCGCCTTCCCCGCGCCAGCGCGTCTGGGGCGCCACCTCCCCAGGACCCAGGGCTCTCATCACGCTCTCCTGGACCATCATACATGATTCACTACCAGTGAAGGTTTTGGTCCTGTTTTATTTTCTCTTTTTTAAATTGAAATCACATGGATATTGAATTTGCTTTTATGGATACAAGGTGCCACTCCCTACCCCCTCCCTGGCTGCCTCCATAACTGCTGTAATCAGAATCAAGGCTGGAAGAGAAAGAAAGACAGAATACTTGAGAACTACCCAGCACAGTGCCTGACACATAGTGAATTCTCAGATGTACAGTCACCCCTTGGTACCCATGAGGCTGGTCCCGGGACCCCCTCTCCCTGCCACCCCCCTAACCAAAATCCGTAGATATTCAAGTCCCTTATAAAAAATGGAGCAAGTGTTTGTTTGTTACCTACACACATCCTCTTGCATACTTTAAATCACCACTAGATTACTTATAACACCTCATACAATGTACATACTTGTAAACATAATTAAATGCTATGTAAACAGTTGCTTGCACCCAGCCAATTCAACTTTTGTTTTTTGGAGCTTTCTGGAATTTTCTTCCCACGTTTTTGATCCACGGTTGGCTGACTCTGCAGATGCAGGACCATGGCTACGAAGGGCTAACTGTGTGACCCCTCACCTGTAGCCCTTGTCCACAGCCTCCTTGGTGTCTCCGTCACCTGCCCTTTCTCCCCTGACAGGCGGGCTCACTTCCTGCCCCTACTCATGGCTTGAAGCCTGCCCAGCTGAGCCAAGCTTCCCTTGGACCCTCGCAAGCTCTAGCCTGTTGACATGAGCTTGGCAGCCGTCGCCCCTGTGCAGGGCCAGATGGGCAGCCAGGAGAAGCCGGAGGGTCAAGTTCTGCACACGGCCCGTGTGGCTGGAACCACGTCCTCTCCTACTTGCTCACAAAGGCACCTCTCGTCTCCCCAGCCAGGGAGGTGGACCACTTTTCCAGCCTCCTTTCCAGCCGACACTCATGAATGCTCCTCCAGTGCCGGGCAGGCGCCACAGAAATGCTTACCGAAGGGCACAAAATGGAAATGAATGGGCAAAACCAACTCTGCATTACTCTCGAGCCTTTTGCATGTAGCTCTCTTCATTTTAGTGCAAATGCAGGGAATACCTGTAGATAAGGATAGATCCCAAATTTTCTGGCAAATTCATTGCTTCCTTTTGCGTAGATATTAGGTAAAAATTACTAAGTAACTTGTCACATCAAGGTGAAGTTTACAAATTTTCTTTCTAGAGTTAAACTAGCCATCACAGGAAAACAGGATCTTATAAAGACACTACCCAGGAATTAGTCTTTGAGGGCTATTTTTGAGGCCTTTAATGTTTTTCTTTTCTTGGGGGTGGGGGGGGAAGATTCCCATGTGTCCATTGTATTATCTAGAAAGTTCCTGAATGTTTAACATGCTGTTTGATTTAAATGGTTCCTTTTTAAGATGTCTCAGGTGTCAGGAAATAAGCTTAATGGGCTCATGTCTATTCAAGAGGAGGTGGGCAGGTGCTTCCCTGGAATAGCACTTCCAGGTTAGGAATCATTCCTTCGGGATGGAGCGTGGAGAGGGAGACAGAAGCAGGGCTTCCTAGCAGAGGAGGACTTCCTACTCCCTGGCACCTCCCCCGCTTCACGGGGCTCCTTTCGGCGGCATCCGTCTCCCCTGTGGTTCACTAAGCCCACGGGAGGACTTCAGAGGGCATTTCCAGCTACGTTTAACTATCATCGTGAACTTTCTTTCTGCCTCTTTATGTGCCTAACAGAGGATCTGGTGCACTGGATACATTTTTTACAAAAGCTTGCTGAAGATGACGGAAGGAAGGGACGAATGAATGATAATAGCGGCCGACAGTTCAGAGCCAGGCACTTCAAACACACCTGCGAAGATGCCCCTCCTGGTGCTGGGAGGTCCGGTACCCACACAACAGCCTCGGCAGCTGCCCCAGGGCCCCAGAGCTCTGAGGCCACCACTGGGACCGTGCCCTTAATTTCCTGCTGGGGCCTCCAAGTGAGACTTGTCTGCAGACCCAGAGATTGCTTCCGAGGGATGCCACACCCCAGCATCTTGGCCCAAGGGCAGGTGGATGGGAATCTAACAAAGGAACTAGCTCCCCCGCCCCCGCCCCCGCCCCTCCCCCCCACCTCAGATTTTTAAAGGAGCAGAGCAACTGCAATACACTGCAATACACTGCAACGTTTTCTCGTAACGCCAGCCTTCAGAGAAGGCTTGGGAAAGGGCAGGAAAGCGCACTACGTGTCTGGAGCGCACAGCTAGAGGGATTTAAATCAGACATCAGTTCGGGACAAGATTAGACTCATTTGAACTTAGATAAAACTCTATTCCTTGGTCCCTGTCCCATATAGTACGGCGGTTTGAAAAGCCATCTCAGTTATAATTCTAGGCCCAGCAGAGTTATAGTTTAACCAGCACCGAAGATAAGCGCCCTGACATCACTCGCGAACTCTCAGAATCCAAACAGGGAACCGCAGGAAGAGCGCCGGCCTCC
>NW_006790410.1:906364-910055 GCF_000442215.2 Lipotes vexillifer | reverse complement strand
AGAGCGTCGGCCTCGTGGGGCCTCTTGGAAACGCATTTCCCTGATTCTTCTCTCTGAGATCCTCACTTTAATTTAATGGAACGTATTTATTTTGCTAGTTAACACAGGACAGCTAGGATGGATGCTGCAATACTGAGGTTAAAAGGGGATCTGAAGAGCCACCCTGGGACCTGAACGCAGAGGAGACACACGATGCTTCGCGAGGGTTTTAAAGACTTGCCTCGCACAACACCCGGGGAAGGAGAGAGGCCTGGGCTGGGTGTGACACATACGGACTGTATTCCCAGGCCCTGCAGCATCCTGCAACTCTTGGGAGGCGCCCAGAGCGAGAGGCAGGAACGCGCTGCGTTTCTAGTGTATTTCTTCACCACCATGTGGGCAAGTGGCGGGTAGTGGGGACGGACACTGACATGGTGACTAAGGAGGTGGCAGGATAGGAAGCGGAGGGGTAGGCAGAGGGTTCTGGCAGAGTAAAGCAGAGCATGGCGTCCACACCACCGAACCCCTGCCCTCAGAAGAGGCAGGGAAGTGTCAGAATTTCCTATTCCAGGCCCCAACCTCCTGCTGTGTAGGGACAAGAGGCCTGCTAGGCTCACCAGCCTGCGGGCTCCACTCTGGCCCGTGACCTCAAGTGCTGGGGAAAAGCACAGACTTGGGAGCAAGGAGCCCTGGGGCGGAATCTCGATTCTCCTACTTCCTAGCTTGAGACCCTGGGCAAGTTACTTTAACACCCCTTGCCCCACTCTCCCCCACATGTAAAACGGGCTGCTCAGAGGACTAAGTGAGTTAATCCACACGGAGCACTTAGGACGGTGCTCAGAGAGCCCTCCCTCAGTGCCGTGATTGCCATCCTTTCCTCCTAAATGCCAAATCCATCCTCTCTCCTCCACCCCTTGTGCCATGACCTTGAATTAGGCTGCTGCCACCTCCTGCTACACTTCCCAACAAAGTCTGATCATGAATAACTTCCCGCGTGGCGCCTTTTGCTTTCGTGATGAAGGTGCGCTTGCAGGTTCCTGCGGGGTCTCCCCTCCCCTCCGGCCTGCCCCTCAGCCCTCGGCAGCCCTCAGTGTCTCTTGGCCACCTCTCACTGCTACCTCAGATGGTCCCCAGGACAGAGACGGGCTCTCACTCATGTCCACAGCACGAGAGCCACGTCCAGTCTCCCGAGGGTGCAGGGCGGCTGCCTCACCACTGCCGTCCCTGCACCTGGCGCTTGGCTGGCTGACTGAGCCCACTTGGCCGTCCCCATGTGACTCGTACAGCAGCCTCTGGGAGTCTGGTCCCTCGGCTCTCCTGCTCTGACCCACTCATTTCCTGCTGCATTGTTACCTCTGTATGGATCTGTTTTCCTCACCTGTTTGCAAGTTTGGGGAGATAGAAAGTTTTGTCTTCTTTATATACGTATTTCACGTGATACCTGGCACTGACAGATAAATGCTCAAGAAATCACCAAGTGAAATGACCAGAAGTTGATGAACATGCTTTAACAGTACAGCAACTTTGGGCTTTATAGTGACATACTGTAAAGTGATCATTTAGGTTAAGTTCAACTGTAATCTTGTGGAACGATGTGAGAATAAATAAAAAACTAATTCAAATAAGTAGAATATCTGGTAGCCGGATCTGCCGTGTGGCTCTGCCCCTGTCTGCGGTCTTGTTGCCCAGGGTTTTACGCAGGTACCTGCTCTGCAGCTGAATCAGCTCTTAGGAAGCGTCTTCCTCTCTGGCCGTGTGGATGGAGGCTGGAGGCCGGATGCTGAATCACCACCCTCAGGCTGCACAGTTAGTCAGCAGGGTGGGGGCTGCCTGGAACCTCACCTTTCACCTTCAGGAGTCCTGATCTGGAGCACAGGAAAGCCAGGCAGTGGGGGAGCAGACCTGGGTGTGAAGGCCAGAGCCACCTGGGCCCAGACAGGAGGCTGTGCACGGGACGGTCAGCGTCTCCCCACTGCCCCCGAAGGCTGCGCGAGGCTGACAGACAACGGCCCCTCTTCCGGGCCCTATTCCAGCATGATTTTCATTCTCTCCCCCACCCCTGCTCATCTCTCACGACCAGGCTACAATTTGTCAGTGTGGGTGTCGTGACACGGCACCTAGACCCAGACACGAGGGGCCAGCACGCTCTGCTACATCACTGGCAGGACCACCTTCCTCTCCTGGATCTTCTCTTTGCTGCTCTCGTGCCCCAAAAGCGCCTAGAAATGTGTGAGCAGTGAAAACTCTGGGGCTTTTTCAGATGAATTTAGACCAAACTAAGTATCCCGTCTGCTTAAAAAATGGATCCTTCGAATGGAATGTTTTCTGAAGTTCATCCTTATTAAGTCTCATCTTATAGAACGAACTAGGTGTAGTTCGGTGCTTCTGAAGTTGTGGTCGGTTTCCTTCTGACAGCATCCACCCACCCCTCGACCCCAGCCCCCAGCTACCTTCAAACCTCACCAGGGCCTGGTCAAGTATCTGAAACGTATATCGTCTGTCTAAAAACTCACTTCTGTGAGATCTTAATCCAGGTTAGGTGAAAGAAAGCTCTGTGGTCCCAAAGGTTTGTGAAAATGTGAAATTAACCACAGCCTAGAGAGCTGATTTATGCAGGAGCTAGCAGTCGTGTGCTCTGCCGTGCTCTAAGAGGAATGAGCCTGGCGCGGCAGCGGTGTTCTCTAAACTGAATTGATGACAGACAGCGTCTTTTGGATCCTAACATTTTACTACATTATTATCCCATCTAATTATTTTGGGATTCACTAGCTGGCTTATGCAGCCAGGAAGAATGCACATACTTTCTGAAGCACCTAAGTCACTCCCCGTGAGTGAGAGCCCCCTGTACCTTCCCGAGCCAGGAGCTTAGGAAACGGTGATGAGGGAGCAGGTGACGTCTCCACGGCCTCCTGAGACTTGAGTCTAGAATCCACTCTCACCCTGTGTGGAAGGGCACCTCTGCTTTCCCAACCCCAGCAAGATTCCCCACTAGGCCACCTCTGTTTTTTTTTTCTTTTTTTCTCTTGCCCGTGATATTATTATTATTATTATTATTTTTTTTTTCTGCGATATGTGGGCCTCTCACTGTCGTGGACCCCCCCGTTGCCGGATGCGCAAGCTCAGCGCCCATGGCTCACGGGCCCAGCCGCTCCGCGGCATGTGGGATCCTCCTGGACCGGGGCACGAACCCGTCTCCCCTGCATCGGCAGGCGGACTCTCAACCACTGCGCCACCAGGGAGGCCCGTGATATTATTTTATTTGTCCTCTTAGCAGTTTAGCCAGGACAATAAACCTGCGTAATGGTACCCCGGTCTCCATCAATACTGGAAAACTTCCCAAGAGAGCCTGTGCCTTTGTGAATCAGGGAGGACATTTATAAGTCAATAAATCCCACCTTGAAAGCGCCAGCAAGTTTAGTTTCTGGTCAGCCACTAAGTGTTTCTGGGTAGTTTCACTTCTAACTTTTACAGAGAAAACTGTTCAATACTTAGGTAAACAGTCACTAACCCAAGAGCAAATTTCTCTCTTTACAGCTGAAGAAACCATTATTTTCCTTTCCCTGCAAGGACAGACACTGCATAACCGCCGCTATTCAAGTACAGTGGCTTAGGTTTCTCTTGTGAAATAGAAAGCGGCTCCATCGCAGACAAATCTAACAGCTGCAACGTGAACCGACTCTGGATGAGAGTGAACCTAAACAAAGTTCAGCAG
>NW_006790410.1:902114-906257 GCF_000442215.2 Lipotes vexillifer | reverse complement strand
TTCAGCAGGCAGAGCAGTGGATTGAAATAACAAGGTGAAATTCTGAGTAATATTATATAGAGCACTGTCTTGGAAAACGTGCAGGCCCTGGAAAGTCAACTCAGGAACTTTGGAAACTCATGGCTGACCAGGGCCCGGGCAGAGCTGAACTCGGCCTGTGGCGGGCACTGCCGTGGTCAGGTGTTTGTTTCTTCCTCGCGCTGGCAGAAGACTGATTTTGGGGGTCAAATAAACTTCCATCTATGCAGACACTTGTGAGCAGGCAGATCTGAATGTAGGGTTGCCAAGGAGAGAAGGGGAAAAGGAGAGAGGACCGGAAATAGGAGACGCTGCTCTAGAGAGAGAAAGTCGATAGAGAACTAGAATGAGACAATGTTTCAGCTTAGATTTTCGTCACTAATCTAACTTAAATTAGTCAAAATGGGGGGAGAAAACCAGAGAGGTGAGCATGGGGTGCCTACTGGGGCCCGAGTGGGCACCTCACGGAGGCTAGCCAGCACCGTTCTCGCTGCTGGGAGGACAGACGGCAGAGGCCCTTCTGTGGCCACAGAGAGACAACTCGCCTAAGAAAAGCCAGAATTGAGATGTGAATCCCCCAGAGTCACAAGCCCGGTTCCGTACTGGGCAGAACTTGCCAAGGCTATGTGTCGCATCACACAAGAAGTCACTTTTGTGGAGCTGCCAACTGACACAAGATAATCAGAGTGCTAAATATCCGGGCACCCTCCGGTGAGCTGGGCCTCTTCACCCAGGCAGGTGTGCAGAGCTCTGGATGCCCTGCCTGACCGGGGCAGCAGCCAAGGCCTGGCTCTGATGGAGCTCACCTCCCAGTTTCAAGTTAAACAAGTAAATAAACCAGGTCTTCGCAGGTAGCAAGATGTGTTTTTAAAAAATAAAGCAAGTTAAGCAAGGTAATAGAGGCTGCCTGGGGTGGAGGGGGATAGCTTTGGTGATTCTCCTGCCTCAGCTAATCAGGGAAGAGACTAAGGAAGAATTTCTGAGGACAGGAGTCAGGACACGAGTAAACCTCCAGGAAAAATGCCATATTCAGCGAAAACTACTTGGGGCTAACGACCTCCTCCCCGACCCCAGCCTCTGTTCTGGGCTGAACAGATCTCATGCCTACCCAGCACTCCAGAATGTAACCTTCTTTAGACATAGGGTTTTGCAGATCTAATCGGTTAAAGACCTTGAGATGAAGTCCTCCTGGATTTAGGAATGACTGGTGTCTGCTAAGAGAGAGGGTGATCTGGACTCAGGCCTAGGGCGGGAGGCCACGTGAAGACCGGGCAGAGACGGGAGGGGCCTGGAGCCACCAGAGCTGGGGAGGGAGGAAGGATTCTCCTCTAGAGCCTTGGGAGGGGCACGGCCCTTCTGACACCTTGATTTTGAACTTCTGACCTCCAGAACTATGAGAGAGTAAGCTTCTGTTGTGGTAAGCCACTACGTTTGTTGTGCTTTTTGGTGGCAGCCCTAGGAAACCAACACGGTCAGACACAGAAATAACCAGCCTTTTCATGAGACCACAGCACGCGAGGCACACAGGCTCTACCAGGACCACTGCCTAGCAGCGGCCACGTGACTCCTCTGCTCTGTGACCGGGGTTACGGCCGAGAGCACCACGCGATGGCAGGGTGTCCGAGAGGCGCGCCCACACTGCCACGTGCCGGAGCCTCCGGGGCTGTGGCTGAGACAGCGACCCCGGCGGGCACTGGAGGAAGAGGGCTGAGGCAGCCTCCCACCGCCAGCCTCACCCTGCACCGCTGATCCCAGAGGAGCCCGTCCGGTAGCGAGCGTCTCAGGCGGCTGCTCGCTGAGCGGAGCCCAGAACACGTTTTCGTGTCTTAAGTCACCTTCTATGCCTGCTGGGGGTTGAGCGAGCGAGTTCAGAGCATCCTCAGGAGTAAATCTGCAGGACCGAGGATGTTGCCGCCCTGGGTGAGGCGAGCAACCAGGACCTGGATGGGACCTGGGGGACGAGGGGCGCCCTGTCCTCCCTGGTTCCTGCAGGCTACCAACACCCGCCCCGGGGCTGAGGGCGGGGCCTGCCCACAGATTCCATTCATTCAGCGGAGTGAACGGTATACCCACTGTCAGGAGAAACAGAATTTAGCAAGTTGGGTTGCAGACAACTGATGCACTACTGGCCTCAAGAGAGGGAGATCTGAAATGGAAGAATAGTCCTTGTGAGGCCGTATGAGCAGCTAAATACCTGGCTCATTGCTGTACTCCTGGTCTCAGCCCCACCTGGCCACTGTCTGCCCCCTCAGCCCCTCCCTCGCTCCGGATCTAGCCTGTCGACAGGGGGACGCGTACGGAGCCCCATGAAGCGGCAGAAACGTCTGTTCACCTCCTGCCACCGCACGTCAGAGCCAGCACCTGTGTGTCCGCCCGGCCACTCTGTCACCTGACAGCCTTGGCCTGGTTGGCTGGCCTTGTGATCAAGTCCTGCCTGGGTGAAAGCCACACCTCCTCCTCTGTTCCAAATTACCATAGTATTCAACAAAAAGAATGCCAGGGAAATAAGAACATTAACATCAACCATACTGAGAGCCCCCAGTGCAGAGAAAACTGCAAATGTAGCTGAATAATTAGATTTTCAACGTGCAGTGGGATAGGCACTGATCTGATGCAAAGGGCAATTGGTTCAATTTAATCCAAACTAAAGAAGACTGCATGCCACGTACATGCATGTGCGCATACACACACACACACACACACACACCCTCTTGGCAAACTCTATGCTGTCCTAGGATGGAGAACGTAACTATTAATTTCTCGGTTGTCTTTATTTCCCCTTTGCCGCTGTTCTCCGGGGCTCTCCCTCAGGATCGCATCATCCCAGGAGGTGAGGCTGGGGCGGCAAAGCGACGGCAGCCACCAGGGCTGCCTCGTGGCCCTGCCTGCCCTCCCTGCAGAGCTGGGCGCCTGCTCCGGGCACGCTCCCCTGATTTACCTTTGCGATCTGCACGCACCAGTTGAGCAGGTGCTGGGAGCCGATGTTGTCCTTGTGCTCGCGGACATAGTCCAGCAGGCAGCCGAAGGGCATGAGCTGCGTGATGAGCTGCACCGTGGACGTCAGGCAGATGCCCAGGAGGCGGCACACGTGAGGATTGTCCACACTGGCCATCACGTAGGCTTCCTGGGGGGAGAGAAGGAGAGGGCACATCAGAAAGGCTCCCCGCCGTGGCTAAAGGAACAGGCAGACAGACCCTTTCCGGGTACAGAAGTCGAACATGATTTTGAGTTTGGAAACGTGCGCGTGTGGAGGACAAGGGTGCCCGTGAAACGTCTAGTGCAGTGGACGTTCCCGCAGGGTCTCTTGCACGCGAGGCTGTGGAGTGGCCAGGTGCTTGATGGGAGACGGCGTCCTCTGAGTGCACGTGCGGATTCTGCGTCACACAGAGGCCCAGGCAGCGCTCGCCATCGGCAAAGCGTTGGGTGAAAATGAGACCTGATGTCTCCAAGTTTGGGCGTTGCTGAGTCCTTAAGAAGACCTGCACCTCAAAGCCAAAGGTGCCGCCGCTTAAAATGGTGTCAGGGCCGGTGGGAACCTGTGCTTGGGGCCCACACCCTGGTGAAAACTTGCCCGCTGATTCCGGAACCCCGGCCATGCGCACCGTGGAAGGAGATGCTGAGAGCTCTGGGGGGTCGGGAGAGGGAGGGGGACCTCACCTCCCCACAGAGCACGGGGGGCAGAGAGGGGGAGCCCCCCTCCCCCCCCCCCCCCCCCCGCACTGCCGGGACCACGGGCACCGCTGCCACGCACGGCAGAGAAGCCCTTTCAGTGCACCGTTTCCGGCTCTGAACCGGACGGAGAACGTTACACCTACAGCGATCGCAGACTCTGCTGGCGGCCCAGGATTCATTTCTGAAGAGGTGGTCTGTGTCGCCTCGCCTCAGTCTTGGGAAGGGAAATCCATGCTGCTCTGCAGAACCCACTCCCCATAGCCCCGCCCCTGCCAATTCGGAGGCTGCCGTGGCGGGAGCCTGGCACAGACCCAGAGCCATGGACTTTATCTGAACCCTTCTGCTATCCTTGGGCGGAAGAAGCTGATTTCATTTACAACCATGCACACAACTGGGCCTCGCTTTGGTCTGACTAAGAATTAGGGAATCCTCAATTTCCACCAAGAAACTCCA
>NW_006790410.1:901691-902104 GCF_000442215.2 Lipotes vexillifer | reverse complement strand
CCAAACGGGGGGGTGACATTTTGTTCAGACACAGAAGGGACCACCTGGTCTCCAAGAGAAAGTTCAGAGGCGCCTTTCCCCACCTGACCGCTGCTGTGCTTGGGGTAGGGCCCTCTGTGCAGAAGGGAACACGGCCTGGGCCAGGTGAAGGCATGCCAGGGGGATGCTGGGGGAGGCACCACAGGAGCCAGAGGTGACAGTGGTGACAGGCAGGTGGAGGGGCACGTACAACATATCCCTAAACACAAACGTGATGGCACCAGTTTGTGGCCTGAACCCCTGCCCTGGCCTCACTGTTCCTGGGGAGCCCGCCAGGCCTCGCAAAGCCTCTCTTCCCACAGACGCCCTGGTCCTCCTGCTTCTCTGCTCCCCAACTCTGCTCGCCTGCACCCGGGAGGGCCTTTGTCTGGTAT
>NW_006790410.1:899773-901653 GCF_000442215.2 Lipotes vexillifer | reverse complement strand
TCTTTCCCTGGCTGACCCCTCCTCGGAGGGCATCCCTGAACCCCAATCTAAGTTAAACTCTCCTGGCATCTTGCGGCTTCTCCCTCGGGGGAGCAGGCTCAGTACGGCCTGCGAACTTGCCAGAGATGCCAACCCTTGGGCCTCACCCGGGCAGGTGTGCCGTGTGAGATGCACGGAGCTGGGGCTTGTTTATCAACTCACCTCCCCAACACCTGCTCCTGCTACGTCATTCCCGTGGTGCCCAACACATCTCTAGGCACAGAGCTGCCTCAGAAACACCACGGCTGAACGACACTGAAATCATACGAGACAGAGACCATGCCACGTCCATTACGGAAAGAAACCCACAGCTCTGACATCCGCTGCAGAGCCACCGTCTGTCTGGACGCTGCCCCAAGTGGAGACACCCTGCTCTCACAGGCAGTCGGCCTTTCTCCTCGTCCGTGTTGTAAACGCGGCATCACAACAGCAGAGCAGGTGTTTAATACTATGGACCTTCTGACAGCTCTTCACCTTTGAGAAGGGCTACTGATAAAAAGTTAAAACTGGAGAAGGCCTGCAAGTGGTTTCTTCTCAAGCCATTATTTGTCTGAAGAGGAAATTGAGGCCCAGTGAACGACGACCAGAGACCACATTTCTTATGTCAGGGCGGGGCCCACACCGGGGGCTCCCCCCACCCAGGCCCTCCTGGCCCTCCCCCGCTTACCCCACGCACCACAAGGCCTTGTTGAGTGCTCTGGCAGATGGGCTACCAGAAAGCTCCACACCTTATGACACAGAAAGAGCACGTATATAAACGTGTTTTGCATTCTTGTTCTGTTGCCTGCCCTAAATTTAAACTGGAAAGTCTTCGGAAACATCAATAGGCCATGCGATCGCCAGAAAAGCACAAATCACGTCTCTCCCCCAGTCTGGGAAACTGTACAACCATAACACCAAAGAAATCCTCTGGCTGTTCTTATTTTCTTAAGATCTGGTTGAGACTTGGAAGCATGTTGTATTCATTTTAGAGGGGAGAAAAATCTGCAGATCAGAGCAGTCTGCGCGGCCCATCTGCTGTGGGCCGTGGGGAGCTGACCTGGGGCTCGGGGAGCAGAGCATGGGCGTGGGTGTCCAGCCACACAGAGCCTGGAGCCCTGCCAGGTCCCCACTCCTATTAAAATCTGGTACAGCCACAGATTTCTGCCTCCCAAAGCCCAGGCACAATGGGGATGCTGTCTGGTGGTGTGTCCTGTTCAGTGTGTGCAGGAGTTAACGTGAGCTTTGTTCTTAGCTTTGTTTTTCTTGGAATCTCAAAGGTGCACTGTGACCTACGGCAAGAACGCTTGGTATTCCCCAGCCATCTCTGATCGGCCACCCCCGCCAGGCGTGCAGACTGGCAGGCAGAGCCCACGCTCGGAGGCTCCCAAGGCTGAGGTCAGAGTCACGTGGCAGAAGGGCCTCTGAGGCTCGGTGACCTTGAAAGTCTATTATTTTGTCCAACCGTTGAAATTTGGAGGGCCTTCCTTCTTGCCGTCTCCCTCATCTGTGAACTAGTTTACGTTAAAGATTGGGGCAAAAGGATTCCACTAGACTTTAATTCCTTCAGGAGAGGCAGACGCTTAACTTCAAGAATATTTCTGAAAGTGTCCCATTAACTAAGCCACCACTGACCCCAGCGTGCGCCAGGGCTGGAGGGTTTGCGTGCTGGACCTCAGTGCTGGCCTGGGCAGGGGAATAAGAGTACGGGTTGCTGGAGCCATTTACAAGTGCGTGTGAGTGTTTCAAAGCCCAGGCTCAGGGCTTCCCTGGTGGCGCAGTGGTTGGTTGAGAGTCCGCGGGCCGATGCAGGGGAGACGGGTTCGTGCCCCAGTCCGGGAAGATCCCACATGCCGCGGAGC
>NW_006790410.1:898448-899600 GCF_000442215.2 Lipotes vexillifer | reverse complement strand
CGTACCGCAAAAAAAAAAAAAACAAAAAAGCCCACGCTCAGCCCCCTGGGCTGCCTGTCACAGAATTAACTTGCCTTAAAGGCAACTCACTGTTGAAACTGGCCCTCAAATCACTGGCGGCTGCCTCAGCTTTCCCTTTCCTCAGGGGCTCCCCACGGCTGCGCCCACCCTGCGAGGACAGGCTCCCTGTGCGTGTGGGGCAGAGGGAGCTTCGGGAAAAGCAGGCGGAAGGCCTCGGGTTGCCGTCCCTCTTGTTACAGCCACAGGACGGGTGTTAGAGCAGGAAGAAGAAACCGGGGTGGGGGTGGGGGACGCAGGGAGAGAAGGAGAGCAGGACAGAGACAGCGCGAGAGGCGAAATGGGACTTTACCCTTTCTTTTTTTACCTCGTCAGTCTTTCCTTTCTCTACCTTCTACCCCAACTCTGGCCCACGAAAGCAGATTTCCTCCAGTTTTAGGGGTCCTGGAGGGCCCTTCTCAGTGAAGCCACTTCCTTCCCAAAGTATAGCTACTGTCTTCAAAATCGCCCTTACTCTGCGTAGTGAATATTGTTAACGTTCACATCTCGACACCGTTTTGTGAAAGTTATTAGAATGTCTTAAATGAGTAACAAATGAATTAAGGAAGCCAATTCTGCAAAAAGATTTTCTTTTTAACAGTGTAGGAGAGGGAGCTAGAGGTTGAAAGTGAAGAGACTTCACAAATCACTTGTTTGCTGTACTTGTTGTGGTTACGGAAATAGGAGTCGACGTTACGTTAACAGACTGTACGTTAATTTGTAAACTGCTAAAAACGAAAGATAACTTTGCCTGGTAAGCTATCATCAGTGTGTGAGACCTTCTGTTGCACTGTGTTAATACATCATCCTTCACGTAGAAGCTACTGGGGTGGGACTTTCCTGCTGCGATGAAAGGAGAGGAGGCTGCCTGGAGAAAATGGGGCTGGAGAGAGTGCGCTCCTGGGAAGCTCACTGTCTGAACGCTTTTTTAAAAAGGCCCATGTTTGCTTTGCTTACTGTATGTTCTGTGGGTTAGATACAAGAGTGGGGAAATGTTATATTTGAACTTTGTCCTTCGTGGCTGTAACACGAACTAAGTTCTCTAGATTTTTGACTCAGTAAAGGCAGTCGTTTTCCTTTTTCATTGACTCTTTC
>NW_006790410.1:896416-898390 GCF_000442215.2 Lipotes vexillifer | reverse complement strand
TTTCCCTAATTCACCGCTGAGCCCCTCCAGCTCCTCTTTCACTGGCTCTGCTTTGGGACGAGAGCAAGAGAAACCCACATCCACCACGGCAAGCGGAGGCCAGCGCTGTTAGCCCAGGTCTCCAAGGGTGTGTCCACCGGAGCTTCCTGAGCTTTTTCCTGCAGAGGGTTCTGCCCAGCTCCAGGCTGCCCCCTCCTGCATCCAGCCTCTTTCTAAGACTGTGCAGCCCCCTCATTGGCTAGTGAGGGTCCAGGGAAGGTGGAAAAAGTTCAAGAGAATCGCAAGTAAAAACATGTAACGATAATCTTGTGGAGTATTTCAAAGAGTCCATAAAGTAGCAATCAGCAGATGCTGGAAATAACATTTAAATTACTTTGAGAAAAAGTATAGAAGGGGAGCAACAGATTATAGAGTTCATAGAGCATCATAGTGTTAATCCTAGGCACCTTTGCAAAGCCATTTCAAAGATGAGCTAGCTGGTGGAAGAAAACGAACATGCGTTTCAGAGTCAGAAGTAACCACGTGCCGGAAACCTACCCCAGCCACGTGACCCTGAACATCAGGCTGCTTCATGCCTCCGTTTCTTCACTGAAAGCTTGGCGAGCACAACACCTTGAACAGCACAGGCCCGCCAGGGGCAGTCACTGAGACGGCAGGCGTAAAGCCACTAGCACGGGGACGGCCCCTGGTGGATGCCCAGGGACCGCAGGCTTCCATACTTTTGGGGGCCGATAAGAGAAATGGAAGAGTGAGTCTTCTCTATGAGAGAGAATTATACCAACTATAGCCAGAAGGAAAAAAGCCAACTATAGCCAGAAGGAAAAAAGCCAGGAAAAGTGACCATTTAGAATGCGGTGATGACAGAGTCTAAAACAGAGCAATGTGCTGCCAACCACGAGAAAAGGTGGCTTCTGGCTTCCAGGCCTGCAGATAGCTAGAGAATAAAGCAGAAACTCACATCAAGAATTTCCTTGTTGGCTTTTGGAGATGTGGCTTCTCTTAATTCCTTGATAGCCACAGGAATTTTAACCTTCTCGCCTTCTGGGATCCACAGTCCCTGTGACAAAGAGAGGGGAAGACATTGGCTGGCAATCATCATACACGTAACATGCGGCTCCTAGGCTGGCTGGGCATCATTAGTGACCCCACCCCAAAGGGCGAGGGGCTCGAGCACAGCTCTGCACCCAAGGACACCGGTGCTGGGAGTCACGACAGCTCAGCAGCTCTTTAGCTATCATGTTCCAGAAATCAGAGTAGTTAGACAAAACCCCTAAGCTCGTGCCAGTTACACAGTCAGCGTGAGTCATTTTGCCCAGAATTCCGAGATTCTGGGTCTAGGCCTAACTGAAATCAGACTATGCAATGGGGATGTAGGAAAAAGAAATGAAGAGGAAGCTGTTCTGAGCTGGGCTTTATTCAGATGCTGCTGTGCCGTGAGAGGCAACCCTCTCTCAGACTGACTTGTGCCACCCACCCCTCGGAAAGCTCACACTGTCCTCCTGAAAATGTCTGTGCCTGAGTACAGATCTCACCACACCAGTTACTTGTCACTGTGATTATAAAAGATTTCCTCTAGACAACTTGAGAAAAACAATGGCATTTCCTAAACCCTCAGTGACACAAAGAGCATGTGACCACGATAAAGACCACAGTGGAAGGCGCCCGGGACCCTCGGGGGGCTCACCTTGTACACCGTGCCGAATGCTCCGGAGCCCAGCACCTTGACCTTTTTTAATTCCGTCTCCTTTAAGATCCTCAAGAGAGCTTGGTTGGGAGCTTCTCCGCTGGGCGTCAGAGGCTCGACAAGCTGTGACAGACAAGAGGAAGAGACGATGCCCGCCGGGCCGGGGAGAGGGGTGGCAGGTCTAGACACCAGGGGACAGAACTCGCGGCTCTCACTCCGGAGACAGGGACGCCTGTTCTAAGGCACTTGGTGAGACACTCGGAAGGAACGGGGACTGACCCCCCCCCCCC
>NW_006790410.1:885143-896290 GCF_000442215.2 Lipotes vexillifer | reverse complement strand
GCCCCCCCCCCCCAAAAAAAAGGCATCCTTGAACAGAACAGCTCCTTTGCAATAAGTGCAATTTCTATTTCTGTGTCCGGGCCGAGAACACTTGGGGAAGGGCAGTGTTCTGTGGTGGTCACTCTGCTAACCGGTCGGGCCCCTCACAGCCGTTTTGCTGTAGCTGCGGTGGGTTCCTCTTCCCAGGGCCTCTGGCTTCTGACACGTCGGACACGGATGCCGGCTGAGGAATCACGGACAACACGGTCACAAACGTGGCTCCAAAAGAAGCAGCCGCTGGTGTGGACAATGGCATTTTCCAAAGTAACACCTCCTGAGCTCACATTTCTGCTTACCAGCCTTCCCCTTGGCCGGCCCGAGCGCCCGCCCCACGTGGGCAGCGGGCGCCCCGGCTTGGTAACCTGCCGTGGGACTTACCCTAGACACAGCTGCATTCCCCTGGATACAAGTACTAACATGTGCATGTAGTTGCTTATAACTGGACATTCAGAGATTCTTCCGACTTTTTCCTCGCGATAAAAAGAGCACAGTAATACATCTTCAAAAGTCAAGCCTCGGGCTGCCGCGCCTCCCCGCCCCCTCGCGCGCCGCGCTCACCTCGCGCTCCTGCAGCAGCCGGCGCAGCGTGCGCTTGCGGACGATGCGGCGCCTGCGCAGAAAGAGGCCGACCCCCAGGGCCAGCACCAGGGCCAGCAGCAGGGCGCCCACGATCCCGGTGGCGATGGACGGAATCCTGGGCCTGGAACGAGGTGGACACGCAAAGGGGTGAGGTTTGTTACCTTGGCGTTTCACATATTTCCCGTACGTTCTGATAGCATGATGTCATTTAGGCTCATTAGCTCAGAAAGTGGAATACGGCGCAGCTCATAAAGGAGAAAGGAGGGCGGACTTGGAGCCCCAGGGCAGGGTTTCCAACTTCCTTCAGTATAGGAGCCTGCTTTGTCGCATGTTTTACACTGAGGTATCATTTGGACTTCTCCCTATAGGATCATACTTTTCATCTGTTGATTAAGAAAACACATCATTTAAAAAGTAACTCAGAGTTCAGTCATGCTTTTCATATGAATCTGTGTGGCTCTCCGCGCGTTTGAGGCACGCCCTCCGCACGTGACACTTGCGATGTCTGCTGGCCAGGCTGGAAGGACGGACCCTTTCAAACCTGTGGAAAGTTCCCGAGGGGTCCGGGGCTTTCAAGATGGGACCAGAGCCGTAGGAAGTGCTGTAGCATGAGTGTGGAGGGGGTGAGGAAGTGACAGGATTCCCACACGGACAGCAGAACTGTCATGGATAAGTGATGTCATCCTGCAGCCACCCCTCCCCCCATAGAGCTCGGGGACAGCAAACACCCACAACTCAGGTTCTAAAGCTCACGGGGAAAGAACCGTCTGAATTAGTAGATTCTGAATTTAGAATCTTCATAAAGCTTTTATTCTCCAGCACCTGTGCCATCTAAGCTTCTGGCAAACTTCATATTTTCAGGTAGAAATGTTAACGAATATCAAAGATGAATGAGTAGCACCGTTTGCGCCTAAAAAAATGTGCCAGCGTTCTTACGGATTTCTCGTAAGTGGGTCAAATGCACTTCACGTAAATAGTATTTATGACACTTTCTTCTTAGCAAGTGCAAAAGTCATCTCCTGAGTTATACCATCTTCCCAGTTAACGCAGTTTGAATTGATGGGTTTTTACCATTTTGAAGGGGACACTGAAAGATATAAGGAATAATTTGTACAGAGTATGTGTTCCATGGGAAGTAGGGGGAGTGAAAAGAGAAGAAAAAAATTAAAAGGGTAAATATAACAAAGAATGGCCGTTGACTGGTTTCAGGGTGGGGATGTGACGGAAAACCTCATTACTAAGACGCTGATTGAAGCACGAAGAGAGGACGAAGCTTGCTGGTGTCCTGTGGCTCGAGTGAAGAGGGGCGTAAAAGGAAATCTTTTATCTTTGAGAAACTGCCCTATTTGTCTTTAACGTCTCACTTGATAGCAGGAGGGATCAGTTATCTTGGCTAATTCTTCGGCAAGAGACTGAGCTGACCGGCATTGAGGAAGGTTGTTGGGGGGAGGAATTCTGTAAACATTACTGGAGATGGCAGAGGTTCCTGGATGTCTGGCTGCTGTTTGGGGATATCTGGTCAGTGTCTTGTGTATAATTCTGATTCTTCGATAGACATTATTAATTGATAAAATCGCTCTTTCCTGATGAGTCTGAACAGGAAGTCCTAATTCTGCTTTTCTCTGTGCAGCATTTCAGGCAATGACGGCAGAGTGATCACAACTGAAATGCTGAAGGAAGTCCTGTGTTTAGGAAAGGAAGTAAGGGGAGACATTCTCCCAAGGTGGAGCTCTGTCATTGAACAGACAGGTCATTCAAACCCAGGTGTGTGGTAGGGCCAACTGGGTCAGCGAGGAAAGAGGAGGGAAGCTGGAGGAGGAAAACAACAACCCTGGCGACCTAGGGAGCAGGGCTGCGTGCAGAAGCGCTGGGCAGTGAGGCTGGCTCCGCGTGGAGGGGCCCAGCGCTCTTGTCCTGCCCTCCCCCTCACCCCCCCTCCCCCCGGCCCCAAAGCACAGCCAGCAGCGTGGGCAGGGTGAGCTCTGCTAGGGATGCCCAGGCTGGCCCAGGGTGAAGTGAGAACCGGCCAAGGCAGAGGGCAGTCGGAAAAGAAGGAAAGCACTACCCTCGCCCATAGCACTCTCGGTCATTTCTGATCAGGTCATCACATACAGTGTCACACTCACCCACTCACTGCACAGCCTTCAAGACCTGGCCCAGCACAGCTGTAGGAATTGAAAGAGAAATACACATTTCGATCATTTTACTTCTTTAGCACTTTTTCTTAGAGAGTTTTTATTAAATCATAAGGCAATGTGTGTTAAATGACTTTCAAATCATTACAATCACAGTGCGTCTCAGTATTGCTTAAGCCCTTGTTTATTATGCATTTATTCATTTGTTCATTGACCCAGCAAGTATTCTTGAGTGTCTACTTTGTGATAGGGATTGTTCTAGCATTGAACAAAGTAGACATTTCTGGTGTCCATTATTGACATGTTTTCATGTCTTCCATTTGACAGAGGTTCAGCGAGCCCACAGCTGGCTCTAGAACATCAATGTGGACAGGAGGTAGAGGGAGCTGAGACCAGAACCATTTCCTGGGGCACACTGATTAAGGAGCGGGGGTGGGACAGACGAGTGAGGACATTCATCTCAGGGGCAGGGAAACGGGGACGATGATTTCAGACCCAGAAAGCCAGGGGCTGGCTCCATCCACTTCCACACAACTGCAATGTTGTACGTCAAGCAGCGACATCATTTGTCCTAATGTGACCCCTCAGCAGCTGGGTTCCCATTCTGTGGGGCACCACCATCTGTTATTTTGATTACAGGATGATGGTTGAAAAGGCAGACTAAGTTGGCTTTGAAGGACAGCAATGTTTGTCAATAAAAACGTCAACAGGAAAATAAAATATTCCAGTTAAATGGAGAGGACTGATGTTCACGGCCTGGGGAACGATGACGAAGCCTGGTTCAGGTATGTGGAGGGGACCAGTGCTTATTAGATGTGCACTGTCAACTGGTTCTAATCATTTTCTGTCTCATTCCAAGGGCTCTGATCTCTGTACTCTACTCCTCTTGGTTCTGAAGGTCTGAGACCTCTTTTCCGTGGCATCAGACAATGCAGTCTCGGCCCTGCAAGCTTTAGGACCTTCACCCCTACACCCGACACAGGCTTCTTCAGGCAGTGGAACACGCAAGGAGTTCTCCTTTTTTCACAATCTTTTATCTCCTAGGATCATCATCAGAGGCAACATTCTCTAATGGATAACCACTGGTAAAATTAACCCCTCCTCAAAACAGCCCTCCTCACTAGTGTTTTTATATTTTCCCATAATGCCTGTTTAGTTTCCAGACCGTAATAGAATGGGAACTCTATGCATAGTGGTGCAAACTGGAATTGCAAAATTTGGACAAGAAGCAGGGTTTCATGCAGCCTCTGAAAGTGCTGCTGGGAAACCTATGGGGTTTCTAGCAAGAAGCTATGGACAAGGGAGACACTCATAGAGAGAGCTCGGCCAGTTTACATTTGAAGAGCTGATGGACAAGGGTAGTGACTGGACAGGTGCCCTAAGAGGGAACCACCTGAGTATCAAAGGATTAAGGGGTCCTTGGGAAAGCTGATGGTGCCCTGCATAATTCTGCAGAAATGATTGTCAAATATCAAGCAAAAGAGGCCATATCATGCTATCGTTTAATTTTGTCAGAAAAATTATTCCTTGTCTCCCACTTGATTTAGTTTTTTGTTACACGTAATAAAAGTAGGCAAAATTTCGTTTAATTTATGGGCATAAAATTTCAAAGAAACCATCCCCTGATGACTTACTATAAAATGTGGTTCCGTTTAAAAGTGGATTTGCGGACTTCCTTGGCGGTGCAGTGGTTTAGAATCCGCCTGCCAATGCAGGGGACACGGGTCCGAGCCCTGGTCTGGGAAGATCCCACATGCCGTGGAGCAACTAAGCCTGTGCGCCACAACTACTGAGCCTGAGCTCTAGAGCCCGCGAGCCACAGCTACTGAAGCCTGCACGCCTAGAGCCCATGCTCCGCAACGAGAAGCCACCGCAATGAGAAGCCCGTGCACGGCAACCAAGAGTAGCCCCCGCTCACCGCAACTAGAGAAAGCCCGCACGCAGCAGCGAAGGCCCAACGCAGCCAAAATAAATAAATAAATAAATAAATAAATAAATAAATAAATAAATAAAAAAGAAAAAAGTGGATTTGCTTCCAGTTTGCTGACCCATTCCCTGGGGTAAGCAGACCTGCCCTGTGGGAAGGGCACGGCTTCTGGAAGCAAGCATGCGCCTGTAACCTGGGCTTTGTCACTGCTGGCTGATGAGTCGTGGTGACCCCAGAGCCTTTCTAAGTGTTTCTTTAACAATACAAATGGGGAAAGCAGCGCGTTCACTCTTAGTCATCGTTGAGACTATGTGTTTGATGATGCTGTGCACATCACGGATACACAATAAAAGAAATGTTTATTTCCCCTCACCTCATCAATATTTCTCCATATTTAAAAAATTAAATCCATCTTTAGTACGTAATTCCTTTGGGAGAAGATAGAGATAGTAATAACAAGATTATGGAAAACTACATATTTTTCTACCAATGCTATATGCTCACAGACACACACACATATAGAAACACATTTATTTCCCAAAGATAGAAAAAACAGGAAAAATATATTTATTTTATATAGGTAGCATAATTCTATTTTAGAGAATCTGCTCCGAAATAGCTTATTTTGGGGAATATGAAAAAAACAGACCAAGTGAAAAACTAGCAAATTACAGTTTATACTGTGTTTTGTAGAGTTTGCAGAGTGGTCAATATAACCAGTGTGCTGGTATACCCAAAGGGAAAAAGATGAAAGATCTTGAAATTCCTACCAAGGAGGTATTTGGTAAAGTTCAGAATTCATTCTGGATTTTAAAAAAAAGAGTTTAACAGTAGGAATAGATAACTTTTTCTTTAACAAGATAATAAGAATCTCACACTAATGCAAATATTGTTCTTAATGGTGATTTATTACAGCCATTCCCACCACCATCAGATATAAAATTCTCATGTCCACTACCATTGTATCTGATATTATTCTAGAAATTCTGGCCCTTGCAATGTGATTTGAAACTTTTGGAAAAGAGATACAGATACCATTACTGGAGATGATATAATTGTTTTCCTGGAAAATTCAAGACCATGAACTAAAACGCTAATTTCAAAGGAAGTTCAGTAGAGAACACCAATACGAGATGAATATACACCTCTGCCAAAAAAAATCAAAGGCTATT
Organism: Lipotes vexillifer; assembly: GCF_000442215.2. Classification (NCBI taxonomy): domain Eukaryota; kingdom Metazoa; phylum Chordata; class Mammalia; order Artiodactyla; family Lipotidae; genus Lipotes; species Lipotes vexillifer. The sequence continues at coordinate 890,438 of NW_006790410.1, read as the reverse complement.
TTATATATTAGATATAATAAATGAGAAGATATACTAGAAAACAAGGTCCACTTCACAGTAGCAAAAATAAATACAAAATGTTTAGGCAGAACATGAAAGAACACAACTAAAACTTTACTGAAATATAAAAAAGAATATCTGAATGTATGAAGAAATTATCATTTCCTGACTGGGAGTACAAAATATTGTAAAAATGTTAGCCCTACTCAAATTAATTAATTGGCTTTAGCGGGGTTTGTGTGTGTGTGTGTGTGTGTGTGTGTGTGTGTGTGTGTGTGTGTGTGTGAAAAATATTCCAGGTCACTTGCAACACACCAATGGCTTAGACTAAGATGAGAAGGAGAAGACAGTCACATGCAAACAACACAGGAAATGCCCAGGCTTCCTACATGTTAGCTGGGGAGTCAGCTGCCTGGGACTGAAACTCTTGGACCACGGGGTCATGGAATGATGGAGCCCTTCCATTTACCCTCATGATGGCTGAAACTCAAGAAGGAAGGTGAAACGATGGAATTTGCCGAGGGTACCAGTCATTCCCAAATCACTTGTCTCCAGGCCTAGGCTCTTCCATATAAATGCAGTTAAAATAGGTTTTTTGTAAAAACTTAGGACATACTCGGAAAATTTTCAAGAATCCTGATGTTTAGAAGTCTAACTGGAAGGTTCTGCACCCCTTCAGAACACTAACCATCACTGTCACGGTCGTAATTACCACCGTCACTACCAGCAGGACTGGCACCGTTACCTCCTTCACCAGCATTATAACCGCCACCATCGTTACTGCCACCTCGTCACCAGCTCCGCACCACCATCTGTGCAGTCACTGATTGAGTGCTCGTGTGGTCCACGCACTATTCTAAGTACAGTACACGTATTACCTCAAGGTCTCAAAAATCCTGTGAGCAATGCAGTCTTATTATCCTAATTTTACAGGTGAAGAAAGTGAAGCAAGGAGAGGTTAAGACACTTCCCCAAGTCCACACAGCTAGTAAGAGATGGCTCCAGAGAAGAGTAACGGTGCCAAATAAAGTTGAGGATTATGAGAGATAGAAGGGAATGTGAAATATATGGGACTTCTCCTTCTGATTTCCAGTAGTCCAGTTTCATTGTCAAATTTATCATGTTAGTAAATAAGATATATACATTCTGAGTGCTTCTACTAATTACAGTCAAAACAGTTTTAATTTCCCTATTAACAGCTTAGCAATCAACTAGCTAAACGAAAAAGCACCTTTAGGCAACATTCCAGGCAATGTTATCTTCTATTGATTGTAAACCAATAAAAGATTCCCACAGGAATCCCAGTCATCTGGAAAGATATATATATATATACATAGACACCTTTGGGGACGGGGCAGGACCTCTGCTCTCGTTCCCCCATCCCTTATTCTTCTTGTTGGGACATGCTGGCACTGCAGAACAGGGCCCTGGCACAAGACACACCTGGAGAGGCTGAGAGGCTCTCCCACCAGCACCATGATCTGCCCACGAGCGTATCATTGCTGCTGCCGTGGCCGTGGGTCCAGAACACCTGGAGGAACTGACTCAAATACAAACCTCTGTACTTGACTGACGGGGAAGTCCGGAGACATTTTCAATCTACAGATTTGCAAGATGGGAAGCACCCTGTTCTGCCTTTCCCTTTGCAGACCCAGAGCTTCCTGCACTCACCCGTAGGTGCAGCTGGGGTGGCACAGGTGACACACGTGATTGGCATCTGCAAACTTCCAGATCAGGGTGCTGTTTTCTCCTGTGACTCCAGCAGGGCAGGTCTTGACGCAGTGAGGGCCGTCGATGTTGTGGGCACACTTTACACAGCTGCCTGGTCCCTGCACCAAGGTGGAAAAACCGTTTCATAAATCAAACATTTACTTACGTCTCTCTCTTTTTCAGAATGAAGTAACTTTTTTTTTTTTTTTTTTTTTGGCGGTACCCAGGCCTCTCCCTGTTGTGGCCTCTCCCGTTGCGGAGCACAGGCTCCGGATGCGCAGGCTCAGTGGCCATGGCTCACAGGACTAGCCGCTCTGCGGCATGTGGGATCTTCCCGGACCGGGACACGAACCCATGTCCCCTGCATCGGCAGGCGGACTCTCAACCACTGCGCCACCAGGGAACCCCCAGAATGAAGTAATTTTTTACTTAAAATGCTTATCATGAAAAAAAATCAAACGACGTGGAAGTTCTTAAAGTGGATAAGCTCTTCCGTGACTGTGCTTGCCTGATGTGACCACTGTTCACAGCTGAGAATAAAGTCTTCTTGACTTTAAATGTGTACTTTATATACATACATACATACATACATACATATATATATATATATATATATATATATATATATAACATGAAAGAAACTGTACTATGTGCTTCATTACATTTTACTCGATACACTGTGGGCATCTTTCCTTGTCAAAGCATTCTTGATTGGCCTACCTGTATATTTATATCCTTATCGGTCAGATGCACTTCCTTGTGAATCGTGTTTGGAGTTGAGGGGGCCTCTGTGGGAAGCTGTACTCACCAAGGCCAAGCTGAGAAAACCCACACCTACATTTCTCCAGTGTTGAGAAGGTGGCATGTGTAAGTGCAGTGGTGGCTGCATAATTAACTGTGCAACATGCTAAATCTGATTCTGTTGGTCAAATGTGAATGCGTCGGTAAAACCCACAGAAATGAATGCATTGGGGCTGCTTCGGTTGTGTCCGCACACTTCACACAGGGCTGAAATGACGTGGGGAGGGGAGGGTCTGCCTGCTGGCTCAGTGCTCTCATGTCTCAAAGACTGAGTACTCCCAGAGCCAGAACAATCAGATGACTAAGTCAGTCAACATGACCAGTTATTTTATTTCACTGATGAAAATTTAACCGAACACCAACCTAAAAACCAGTGGTTTCCTTTGTAACCAGCCATTTTGGCAGCCTGTACCTCAAAACTGAGCCTTACCGTCTTTTGTCTGATTTAAAGAACTTCTGAAAAATGTTTTCCGTGACTAGATTTAGATATGGCTGTTGAAATTCAAATCCAAACAGAGCTCGTCATATAAATAATACTGAGAATTAACAACATGGGCACACGGGTGTGAGAGGGACCTGCATTCTCACACTCTCTAAAAGATTATTACTGAACACGTAGATGTGAAACTGAATTTTGAAAACCTTTCCTTTGCGATTAAAAAGTACTCTTCAGGGCTTCCCTGGTGGCGCAGTGTTTAAGAGTCCGCCTGCCGATGCAGGGGACACGAGTTTGTGCCCCGGTCCGGGAAGATCCCACATGCTGCGGAGCGGCTGGGCCCGTGAGCCATGGCCGCTGAGCCTGCGCGTCCGGAGCCTGTGCTCCGCGACGGGAGGGGCCACAGCAGTGAGAGGCCCGCATACCGAAAAAAAAAAAAAAAACTCTTCAAATAACGATAAACTCATGTTAAATAAGAATTTGGTGATGTTTGATTAAGACAATAAAGCAATGAAGACAGATGTCAGGAACACTGAAGGCTGCCTGTGGGTGTGCCCCATCCACAGGGCGCCCTGATCTGTGGTGTGAGGACGGGCATCACCACGTGCATCTGGGGTTGGACAGAGAAGGGGAATGCCTGTGCCAGCAGGGTATGTGCTGACTTCCCCTCAGTCACAGCCCCCGACGGCTGTGAGATGGCACGGCCCCAAGTGTGGGCGGGGAGTGCGCTGGATGCGCGTCCCAGCAGGCACGGGGTGACGGGGGTGAGGGTCATCCTTGCGGGCTACGGCTGACGTGTGCGGTGACATTAAACATGCTCCTTACGTGTCCCGTGCAGGTCACGTTCATGGCCTGGGGCAGGCATTCCGGATGGCACTGCACGCACTCGGAGTTCTCAACGAACTCCCTGGGCTCTCTGATGGGAGAAGACGGGAAACTGGTCAGTGCCGTCCCTGAAGCCCCTGCTGCAGGATGCTGTCTGGGTTCACCTGTCTGAGAGCTCAGATGACACAGATCACCTCTCTTAGAAAGTCAAAACAGTTTTAGGTAAAAGTCGAATGGCCGGGAATCTAGGGCTATACTGTAATGTAATAAACTGATTCTTGTCAGCGGAATCTTTGGTCATCTTCTCCTGGAACAAAAACAGCAGCTTCTGTTATAATCAAAACATCTTCCCTACATTTTTTCTCCAGGAGCAGTTTTTGAATATTAGATAAGCAAGGCGACACATGGGAAAAAAAGAGAAGAAAACAGTCCTTTAAGATATCAGTCCTTAAGATTTAAGATACCCCCTCCAATATCAGATTCATGGATATTTAAATTAAGCTGCAAAGAAATGGTATCTAGACTAATGCCTGGGAAAAGGAAAGACAGCTATTAAAAGTTTCCTCAATGGTTATTCCTACAAACAGCAAGTAGGGAACACAGGCGTGAAAAATTTTGCTTGTACTATTTTAACCATTCCTCAAACTTAGATTAACGTTAAGCAACAAGCTGGTGTTTGATTGAAAAGACACTGTTGTTGCGGCAGCTGTTAAGACGACTGGTCATTAACTAGGCAGTGAACAAGGAGTGTTTACACCCAAAGACGTGGTCCATGAGTCCTCTCAGGCAGATGGCATCAGTTAAACCAAATATGCCGGAGGACTTTTTCCCTGTGCTGCTTCTCTGGGTTACCACACCTACTGCAGGAGCAGGTGCTGCTGGGCACTGGGGTTCTCTAATGGGGCAGACCCGGGCGCCACTGCCGTGGCTATTTTAATCACCTTGTCGTTTCAAAGAGAAGTCAGCACTGAAGACGAGAGCTTAGTGTCTGTTTGCAGCTGTAAGGACTGCACCAATATTTCTTACTTGTTGAAACAATGCTATCAATTATGCAAATTACTGTTAGGCTAATGAGCCCATCAGCTAAAGATTCTTACAGAATTGAACTTGGTCTTCTCATCCTGCTTCCGAATATTTCTGATCTGAGCTGTAGCCCAAGCCCTGATAGTGAAACAGAAAGGAAGATTTCCTAGAGCCATCTGTAACTCCTGCGCTCTTCCCTATCACAAAATTTCTCTTTTTCTTTAAATTAAAAAGAAAAATTGCCTCTGCCAGTCTCTATCCTTCCATTTTATTTTCCTATTAATTTATTTTGGTCATATTTGTGGTCATTCAAAGCCTTACTCAATATCAAAATTCCTATAGAATCAACAGACTATACTTTTTATTGATTGCAATAAATTCAACAAATGTTATACAACTGTTTATTTCTTTGTCCATGGGTATATTTGAAGTCATTTGCACTGTTCAGTGTGTCTTGAACGTAAAGAAAAATTAACCAGGAGCTGTGTTTTGACACAGCA
>NW_006790410.1:831074-885133 GCF_000442215.2 Lipotes vexillifer | reverse complement strand
CAGGAATGCTGTGCTACAAAGGCCATGGTCTTGGCCATCTGAACCATGGAAGACTCTTCTGTTTGTCTTGGGAACATTGTGCAGCTAGGAAAAATATAAGATATTTCCAGATAGAGACTCTATAAATTGGATTGGATTAAGTAATGAAAAAAGTTGGTTCACTTCCCTTTGTGATTAACAGTTGTCAACAAACAAACAAAAACAAAGGAAAAGGAAAATAAGCCGACTGATTAACCATAAACCTATAAAACAATCTTAAGTCTTATTTTTTTTAAATCAAAACATAGGGATTAAAAAACAAAGCCTCTTACCCCTTTAGAACGTTGCACTTCTCCACACACTCCTTGCCACGACTGAAGTTTCGGCAGGACACGCAGTCTTTGGGTTTCGGGCCCCAGCAGCCCTCTGACGAGCACAGCGGGTTACAGACGTGGCCCATGGCCTCTGCGAAGACAGGGTGAGCCACACGGGTCAGCCAAGGAACAGTGGCCAAGGGCCCTGTGGGTGAGGTGCCCAAACACGTGCTGGGCCCCCTGGAAGAAGCAGTGATGCAAGCGAAAAAGGGCTTCCGGAGGCCCACTGCAAGTCCCCTTTGCCCTGCTGGGTGCTGAGTGTACCTGGATGAAACACTGAGAACTGCCGGAACAGCACGGGAAGCGTGTGGTTCCTTGCTGGGTGCAAGGCACACAGAATCTCACCAATTCTCTCAACTGCACTATGGTGTGGGGATCATTATTACCTCCATTTCATGGATGAAGAAGCCAAAGCCCAAAGATTTACGTAAACTGATGAAGGTATCAAAGCTAGGAAGGGCTCGAGCCAGGATGTGAACTCAGGTCTGCTTCTGCCTGTGGCCAGGGTCTCACAGCACAGGCTATGCTGGTGCAGGCCCCGCTTCAAAAGCTGACTGTGGCTCAAAACTCAGAACTGGAAATGCCTGTGTGAAACAGTCATCCCATTCCGGTGAGTGTGTGTGTGTGTGTGCACACGTGCACATGTGTGTCTAGCTATAGTCACTGGGGATGGAATGAGCAGGGAGGAACACACAGCTAAAATGCCATATAACTGGGGGAAGAGAGGTGGGTCGGGATGGTGGGATGAATTGCCATGTATACACTAATATGTATAAAATAGATAACTAATAAGAACCTGCTGTATAATACATAAATAAAATTAAATTAATAAAATGCAATATCATTAATACTAAATTTAGTTCTGTAAATTACCAATAATGGATAGCCTAGACTTCAAGGCAAGTTCATCCTATGAAATGAGAATGATCTAGAAACAATTCTGATGAACTCCACAATTAAGAATATACAGATTTCTTTTAATTTGCTTCTTTCCGAATGTAAAAAGTAATTTTAAGGTTTGGGAATGGTTCTTCAATATTCTAAATCAAAATAAATGACCCGTTGGAACCATCTCCACAATCGACCAAAGTGATGACTCACTGCACTCTTTTTCACTCCTGTTGTTTATAATTTTGGTTTTCTGACTTGAGGTCCCAAAGAGTTTTTTCCAGTTTATTGTATCTGCGTAGCACAACTTTCGGTTTCCTGAAATGATCACATCTCCATCACTTATCTCCTTGAGGGAGCGTAATCCCAAGGACATTATATCCAGGCCAACAACCGCCAGAGAAAACTGACCACTAAGTTGGAGAGAAGAAAAACAATGTCGTGAAAAATTATGAAAACACAGTATCGCTAAAAACTTTGCTTTTCTGTACCACTTTAGATTTACTACAAACTGCCTTCCACGGGTTGTTAAGTCACGTTGTGGAAGGTATGTACCGCAACTTTGGAAAATTGCAAGTGCTTTTTAAAGCTAGTTCAGGGAAGAGCTAGCTCCTTGTTCATTTAGTATCTCTAATCCCAGTGGCAGACCAGGAGCTGAATAAATGTCTTAATGTCATTATTTGATTTGCTGCATTTTAATTTTGCCTGGGAATTGAGAACATGTTCTAAGTTCACAAATATCCAAATACACTTAAGAGATCATAGGTTCATTTTTCCATCCATCCATCTACCCATCCATCCATCTATCCATCCACCCATCTATCCATCCACGCATCCATTTACTGAACAAACATTTGAGGTAACATGTGACTCATTCTAATTCTAGGTTAAGTGTGTGTTTCCTATTCTCAAAAAACCTTTTGTCTAGTGATGACACAATCATATGAGTAGATCATTTTAACCCAGCAGGGGTACCATGGAGGCAAAGAGCAGGGGTCTAAACAAGTCTGCGGAGGGGGTCTCCCGGAAGTGGTGAGGCCTGATTGTCAGGACCTCGGCAGCAGGAACTATGATATTTTCTTTGCTACCTAACCCTGTGCTAGGATCCTATGGGGTGATCAGTACGTGTTCATCAAATGACCAGGTGGAAGTTATTCCGACTAAATGGAAGGAAGTCCTGAACCACCTGCAGGAGAACGTGACAGGCACTAAGAACCATGAACTACTGCTGGAGGTGGGCAGGGCCTGGGACAGGGGCCTGGGAGGGAGGAAGAGGCCCGAGCATGGACCACCTTAGACACCACGCGGAGGAGGTTTTTGTCTGCAAATGATGGGAGACGACAGGAAGATTTGCATTTTTAGGAAGCTCACTGGACACCAGGACGTGCAATGGGCCAGTTGAGACCGTACAGTAGAGAGAGTGATAATGAAGGTGTGAGATGACAGAAGTCAAAGCATAATTTGGAGACTCCTTCTCCTTGTTTCTTTTTCTCTCCCACCCTTTCCTCCCTCTGTCCTCCCACAGCCTGGCTCCTGTGTATTAGACCTGCGCCCTGCTGTTAGGAATCCCCCCAAACTGTGCCCAGGGGAGGCACGCCAGCAGAGACAAAGCTGAGGTCTTCCCTGCAGGGCAGGTTTGGCTTTGCTGAGAACCAGGGGTCACACTGCCCCAGGAGGGACGGTGCATCATTGGACTTCTCAGCAAATGTGAAAAGGAAAAAAAGTCATCTTTATCTTGTTTAAATCCCTAAAACTAAGCTGAGAGGTACATGCTAGTCACCCAAGAAAACTAACCTAAATCTCTCATCTCTGTATGAACTTTGGGCAAAAGAAGTATTCCTGAGAACTCAGGGCACAGGGGCCTTTCTGGGAAGTGATATGAGCTGCCTGTTTAGCATCAGCGATGCAAAGCCAAGACGGCTTTTTGGAAAGTGATGCTTATTTTACATGTATTGTTGTCTGACTTTCTTTAATATTGCACAATATTATGTAGCCCTCTTAGGAGTCAATTATGGGAAAGTTCTCGGAACCAGACGGTTTCCAAGGCAGGTTTGAACAAGAGAGTCCCAAACTTCCCCTCACCACAAAACTCATCATTACCCTTATTACATTAAAGGTGCTTGTGTGTGTGTGTGTGTGTGTGTGTGTGCGTGTGTGTGTGGGTGTGTGGGTGTGTTTCACTCTTGGAGCTGGAAAAGTGGAAATCCTGAAAGAAACACTCAATGTTAAAAAGCCTCTCAGGTCCCCTGAAATGACTTGCTGAAAAGGATGTGTGACCTCAGCGCTGTTCTTGCCAAAAGTGCAAAACCTCAGCTGAATCAGGAGAAAACACTGGCTATCCTACAAGATGCCTGACCAACACTTTTCAAAAGGGTCAAGGCCGTGAAAGACAAGGAAGACAAAGGAACTGTCACCGAATGCAGGGACCAAGGAGACGTGACAGCCGCGTGCAGTGTGGGCTGACGGAACACACAAGGCGTTCATGGAAAAACTGGCGAGATACCAGAAAGTCTGCAGTTCAGTTACTACTGATTTCTTTAATTGATTCTTGTGCCACGCTGATGTAGGGTGTCACCATCGGGGCAACCGGGTGAAGCATGTGTGGGAACTCTCTGTAGTGTCTCTGCAGCACTTCTGTAAGTCTTATTTCAAAAACAAAAAATAAGGGTCTACCAGGCTTTGGCTGGGGTCAACTTACTGTTGCTTCGTCCTGCCACGTATGATTTCCAGGTTCTCAAAAGCATGGAGGCCAGTCCTGTTTGCAGGCCAGGCCTGAATCAGCAAAAACCCTGTAAGGCAGAAGGAAGGTTCAGGCACACACCACTTAGAAATTTCTATTTTGTGTGAGACATTATTGTAGGATTTTCAGGAATGTCGATGAGCAGGAGAGGTGAACGTTCTTCTCGTCATCTTCCCGAGCACACACACGCATGCGTTGCTGTGCACCAGGCACGCTGCCCCTGGGCCGCTGCCCGACTCTCACCCCGCAGGCTGTGCTCCAAGGGCGAGACCCCAAGCAGGCCGCCGTGCTCAATGACAGCGGCCAGTGCCGAGCTGTAGTGCCACAAGGAGGCTGACATGGTATCCTTATTTAGTTCCAATTCTCCAAACAACCTTGCTGTTTAGTCTGATTATTTCTTTTTTAGGGATGTCGGAAGTGGAGCTCTGACGGGATGTGAAGTGCGTCTCCAGGCCCGGGAGCCTGCTGTCCGCTCGCCACTGCCCCCCTCCCTCTACCCACCACGTCCTGGGCTGGTCCTCGGATGGCTGGCCTGGGCTGGGCGGTGAGAGATCAGACATGTTCACACCACGTCATGAATGACCTAACACTTTGCTTAAAGCGCTCACCTCTCGAGTGCAGGGGAAACTGCATTTTTGAAAAATATCGAAGAACTAATTACTCATGAATGGTAGAATTTCAGAATAAATGTTTTTATGCCAAAGGAGAAGAAAATACTGCTAAAAGTTCTCTTCATAAAACACTGATTTTCTGTTTATGTTCATATGATATGTTAGCGGCACACACCTGTTATTTCCTTTACAGTTTTTAGAATGTCCAGTTCCTTTGGGTCCAGAGGTGGAGTACGTGTGAAGGAATCACTGAAACAAGTAACAGGACGATCAGTAACAACCTGCAGGTGAACAAAGCTGATTTCGTTTTTTCCTATTGTATCAGTAACTTAAAAATCTTTACTTACCCCTTAAATGCTACTGGCAGGATATGAAGGTCTCCACTGATCGAGGTGCAATTTCTGAAGTGTTTAATATTTGTAGCATTTATGGAAAGTGTATCTTTAAACTCACCAATTCCTATTCCGTTACAAACTGTAAAGATAAGGGAGGTGTTTATTCCACTCGCACTTGTTGAATTAAGAATAGCTAGTGTTCCACAGGCAGAGGGGAGCAGGCAGGAAACTGCAGCCGTGGGAACTATTGCCGCCATGCTGTCATTCATTCACTCAACAAACATTGCTAGGCCTGCTAGGGCCCAGGGACCATGGCAGGGTTGGGGCTGCAGTGGTTACAGGAGACGCCATGGCTGTCCTCAAGGAACCTGCTTTCTCCTCCTCATTTTCCCCACTTGGGCCAGAGTACAGTTGCTCCTGAGGACTCCAGCTTCCTCTCCATGACAGTGTGCCCTGCGCTGTCAGTGCTGCCCTGCGCTCACCCACGTGCCCCTACTGACCCTCAACGCCTCCCCTCGCCTCACTGGGCCTGCGGCTTGGTCTTCTAACTGAAAGAAACAATATGCATAGATTTTTTTGTTTTTAATGGAAAGAGCAAGATGCATTCATCTGAGAAAACCTTGAAAACACAGAATAAAGGGGAACAAAATGACAAGCAATTCTCCTATGTACCTTTGATATTTTAGAAAATTTCCTTCTAGCTATCCTCCATGGTTATGTCACACTAGATATGTAGCTGTTTTTTTTTCCACTTATTATGCTGTGAACATTTGTCCTGTCATTAAAACCATTCACAAACATGGTTTTTAATGGCCGTCTGATGTTACATCATAAGAAATACTGGAATAACTCTTATCGGATAAATTGCTTTTCTTCCACAGTGTTTACTTAAGCCATGTGCTTTGATCTGTGTCCTATTGTGACGTCAGTCTCAGATGCCTTTTTCCACACTCTGAGCCCATTTATTAACTTACATTCACTCCTGAATTTCCATCTCGAATGCCAGCTCCCTCCAAAGCCCATTTATCTGTTGTGGCTCTACTTCTAGAATTGACAGTGCAATCTTTGGTACCTCTCTTTCAGATCGTATCTTACTTTAAAGAATAATCATGGAAAATCTAATTGTTTTTCAGTGAGGTTTTGAAAGGGGAGGATGAAAGGATGAGGGTGAGGTCCTCCCCTGGCCTCCCCCAGGCCTCCCTGGGGACAAGGTCCCCCCCGTCCCTCCGTCTCCCTCTGCTCCACTCTGTCCAGAATCCCTGCTGCTTGGGTTGCCACCTGGCAGTGGGGCCTGTCCCATCAGCCCCCCTGGGCCTCCAGGCTCGCCTTGCACTGCATCTGCCTTGCTGTGGGTTTGGGAATGGGAGGGCGAGGCTGTTTTAGGATTCCAAGGCTCTGGCTGACAAAAGAGTGAGGCTGGCTTCCGCACAACAAGCCCTGAGGCAGATGCCTGCCAACAGGGGACTTGCCGTTTAATTACAGGTTCGGAAGAGATTTCCACATGTTTGAAAGAATATCCATTCTCTCTCTGTTTAGGTGTGATGGTGATGGTGGGGTTACCTGAATTCCTAAATTTGGAGATAAATTACACATTCACCCCTAGACCGATCAGATTTGGAGAAGCTGTAGACCATCAACACACGCATTTTCCAAATTTTGTTTTCCTGGCATCGCCCTACACCCGAAGGGATCTGAGTTGGCCACTACTCCAGGATATGAACTGGGGGTGGGTAGAAAATAGAGCATAACGATTACAGGAGAATCGAAGTGTTTGTTGAACACAAAACTAACAGAAGAAAGACAAAAATCATCTCTGATTTTATTGATCCACTTGAGGACGCCGATGGTATAACCCTCTCTCTCTTCAGGGGCTTAACTCTTCTATTTCCTCTGTGCCAGGCACTGCCCCAGGTTCTTATTTTCTTCCTTCCATGTCCCCTCTGCCGGGAGGTCTCCTGGAGCCAAAGGACACTCATCTCTCAGGGCCCCGACACCCCTGCCACACAGGAGCTACAAGGCCAGGTGGCCAGGGAGACCCGCTGGGAGCTCGTGGGTCTGTAAAGTGGGGATGGTAATGGCACAGACCCCTTAGTGGGGCTGGAGGGACTCGATGACGTGCAGCACGGAGGCTGAGTTTGCCCCGTGAAAGAACACACGTGCAATGTAAGAGCACAGAGGTGGTAATCAGTTTTAGCTGAAATCACAGATGCTTCTTAGGGAAGGTGGCATCTGAAGCAGATGTTCAAGGTAAGCGGTTATTCATTGAGGCATTTTTTTTTTTTTATAACAGCAAAACAGTGGAAACAATCTAAATGACCATATACAGGGAGACTGGCTGGATAAATTATGGTAGAGGGGATAGGGTATAGGGGATTATGGATAGGGTTTGGGGAGTGCCCAGCAGCTGCAAAGTAGGATGAGGAAGATTCATATGAAGTTATCTGGAGTGATCTCCAGGGTATGCTAAGTTTAAGTGGCAAGGTACAAAGAGTGTAGATGCGTCTTCTGTGGAACTGAAAGACGTGGTCTAGGCCTGCCACGTGCCCAAAGGACTCAGGTGCCAACTGGGGAGGCTCCCACGGGCCACATGGGAGACAGTCTGGACATCAAAGTGAATAATGATAGGAGAGATTACCATAAACTGAATAAATAAAGGATTCAATGACCTCACATGGGTACTAAAAAGGCTATTTTAGAAAAGAATGTCAACTAATAAACATAGAAGACATGATAGAAATAGGAAATCACTCCTTTATAACCACCAAGAAATCTGACTGACGCTGCTTCAAGCAAATCATCGAATTTGTCATTGTGGTATAACTGGATGAGACGGCTGTGCCACCTGGGGGGACGCAATGAGGGGAAATGCTCCTGCCCACCTGAGTCCCGCCTGGAGGAAAACCACGCCCAGGCCAGACGAGGGACGTCCTGCAAAACACCCGGCCTCAACTCTGCACAGCGTTGGGGAAAAGGGGGCTGAGAAATGGTCCTGAATTGAGGAAGAGCATGGAACCCACAGCCCTCAGCTGGACTCTGGATCGAAAAGCAGCTAAAAAGGACGTATTGGGACAGTGGGGGAGTTGAAATTAAACTGAAAACTAGAATTGCACTGAATCGATGTTAAACTCGGGATGAGAGTGAAGCCATCTTTTGTTACTTAGGGGAATGTCCCGCGTGTAGGAAAGTGCGCTGGCGAATGTAGGGTGAAGTGTTATATAACACCTGTAATTGTCACTGGGCTCAGAAAACAAACACACACACACACACACACAGACACAGACACAGACACAGACACAGACAGAGTGAGAGCAACGTGGCGATTACTGAAAACTGGTAAAGTTAAGTGCAGGGCATATGGGTGTTCATTACACTATTCTTGCAACGTTTCTGGGTGTTGTTTGAAAAATTTCTCGATAAAAGATAAAGTACAGGATAAGCAGGGATAAATTGGCATTGAGGACACCCAGGAACAGGGCAGAGCGTAAAGGAAGGGACACATCTCTGAGCCTGGAGATCCCCTCACATCTCGTCTGAGTGTGATGCCAAAGGTCTGGGGGCAGGGGGCAGAGACAGCCCCTCGCCCGCACTGGGCGGCTTCCCACCTTTGCCACAAGGTCCGTCGCACTTTTTACACTTGCGGACGCCGTCCTCCTCCACCTCCTGGCTGTCAGAGCTGCAGGCGCGGACGCACGAGCCGTGGTCCGTCACCACGTAGTTACCTGGGGGACAGTGAAAGGAAGGTGGCAAAGGTGGCACCAGGAGTTCCTGGGCCTCAGGACCCTCCATGACAGGCTGATCCTCTGGTTTTGTCTACTTTAAGGACAAAGAATGAAAGGCTGCAAACAGAGAGGGATGCGGGGTTCACGGGTTCTCAGGGCCTCCCCGCCAGGTGCGGTGTCGGGCTGCTCGGGGCGCTGCCTGCTCGCTGGTCAGTCACAGTATTCCCCCCCTCCCTGCATCCTGTGTTCCGTAGGGTCTACCTTCAGGACTTGTGGTTGAAGCTTGACTATTTATTAAAAAATGGGAAGCTACACGAAGACCATGCTTCCGCCGGGGCTGCCACACCCGGGACTGCCCTCGTCCCCTCGGGCCACCGCGGGTGGCGGTGCCCACGCTCGGCACCAGCCCCGACGCCGGTCACTGTCTCGTTGCTGCCGGTGCAGCAACGTGTTTGTGTTAATAACCTATTAACACAAATATTAGTCTATACTTTTCAGGAACTCTATGTGTTCCTTGCGACTTTCCCAAGTGGATCCTCAAACCTGTTTGCTGGGCATTTGTCATTTTCCTTCTGAAAACTGTCAACTTTTGTTCTCTGAGGCTCTGAGTGGTTTCCTGTGGACTTTAAACTCTGCCCGTTAAGCTGTCTCTCAAAGAGTATATGTCTGTGTCATGACTGTGGCGAATTTTTCTTAGCTTGTCATTTACCTTACAGTGGTTTATTATTCTAGTTGTGTGTTCTTTTTTCTGTTCCAAATTTATAAAATTTCACGTTCACAGATCTGGTAGGGCAAACCTCCCCCTCATAATTGTTCTTAAACATTTTTTTCTTTTTGCTTAATCTTCCCTCTTGGAAATCAAGATTGGTTTCTAAAACAATTTAATGAGACAATTCTACACTCCCTCTACCACGAAATATTCATGTTGCCACTTCCCTAAATACCAGAGCCATCTGTAAAGCACAAATAGACATAAGCAAAACCCAAGCCCAAATGATTAAACAAAGCCAACTGACAAGCAAAAACCCCTCTGCAGTATTCCTAAGGGCACAACCTTCACCAGATTTTTAACCACTAAAGAAGGCAGGTCTTCTAACTACTCTCTAACTGAGGCCTTTTAAATACCTGCAAAGAGCTAAACGGGAAAATGGCCCAGTGGTCATGGGTTTGTGCCAATCAGACGATGGCATATTCTGGGCGACCAAAGCTGGGGCTCAGGACGTAAGAACTGACTCGAGGTCGGAGCAGCAGCCGTCCCCTCACCTGCCTGACGCTGAGGCGGACACAGGGACCCAAGGACACGTGAGCGGGGGATGCGGGGATGCCAGCAGGAGACAGAACAGGTAACGGGGTGCCTGACAACGAATGGGTCCCCGCGAGGGGCACTCACGGGGGCACTTCCTGACACAGGTGGCGCCGAAGCTATACTTCCCCAGTGGGTTGACTTTCATCTCGTAGGTGGTGGGGTCGTACAGCATGAGTGGCGGGCATGTGTCCTTGCACGTGGCACCGTCCCGGAACCTGCGGCAGACCTGTCAGGGGAGGGGTGGTGGCTATTAGACTCCGCGCGGGGAGCTGCGGCCGCGGTTCTCTGCGTTCAGGTGTTTGGTCAGAGCACACACGTCTAGCAAAGTACTCTCGGTAGAGTCAGAAAGACCCTTCTCTTAAAAGCATGGTTTTTCTTAAATCCACTGTCCCAGCTGTCAGAGTTTACGGATTAGATGAGGGAAAAATACGTCTCCGTTAACTTTCAAAACAAGGCAGGAGTACACACACGAGAGTAGTTAACTCTACGGTGAAATTATTCCAGCTTAACTTACGTCAGGTTTCCCTCCTAAACAACACTTGAGGATACATTTTAGAATTTATTGCCAAACGCAGAGAACCTGGACTAGGGGGTGCCGTGCAGAGGGGGCCAGACCACGCACAGAGGGGTTCTGACCAACAGCCTCGGGCCGTCTCCTTCTAGCCACACATCAGGACCGGCCCAGACCAGCCAAGTCCAAAGCCTGGGGGCCTGTCCAGCCTCTGGAACTTTAGCCTCCCTGTTCCTGCAAACCAGACTCTTTTGGATCCCATCCAAGGTGAGTCTCCCAGTCTGGAGCTCGCTCAGCTCTGACTCTGGGACCCCGTCTGTCCGCCCTGGTGTCTCGGGACTCACAAGGAGCCCATGATCAGATGTGTGGCACCTGCGGCCCACGGGGACACTGGGTCTCGCTTGAGCTTTCTGCAGTAACAAGGACAACAGCGAGGGCATCGGGACCCCACGGGGGGCGAGGAGGTGGGGGGTGGGCGTGGAGGGATATGTGCAGGAGGCCTCTGAGCCGAGGTGGAAAGAGCAGAGGCTTTAGGGGCGAAAGGCACGAAGGGAGTCGCAGCTGTCCTGCCACTCGGGATCTGTGTGGCCCCTTAACTTCTCCGTACACATTTTAGGGCTCCCTGCAGCATCAACGCCCTAGGTTTGTAATGAGAATCGAGTGGAGCAATAAACAGTGAGACGAGGCTGGTGCTGGCCACAAGAGACATTAGGGGCCCATAACACACAGTTCGTATTTTGGCTCATTCTATGCCCAGGTCCTGGGTATGGATGCCACACACACTGTGCCGTTTAGACCACTTAACAGGTAGGTACTTTACTCTCCACCACTGTCAGACAAGGAAACCGAGGCATGGAGAGGTCACATAAGTTGCCCAAGGTCACCAAGTAAGTGGTAAAGGAAGGCAGGACACTGAAAGATGCTTTGTCACCCCTGCGGCTACAGACGTCAGTCAGTACATTTCAATCACAGGAAGGCTCTCTGAATCTCGGGCCAGAGAAGCCGTTGGGGTGGGTATTACCAGGCAGTCACTCTCCCGTGGCCCTGTGCAGCCGGCGGCACACTGGCTGTGGCAGCAGTCGCTGGGGGACCTGCCGCGGCAGCGCCCGGAACACTGCTGGGCACAGATGACTTTGGTCACTGGAAAGAAGCAGAGGCCACCCGTGAGCTGAAGGGCCCAGGAGGGAGGGAGGATGCCTTCCCAGGGACCTCGCAGAGCACTTGCAAACAGCGGAGGAAAGATGGATCAATTTGGTGATTCTGCGGCTTAAGTTCCCAAACATTCACATTCGGCTAAATTCAACTGAGTCTCGATCTTTCTTACTGTACTTTTTTTTTTTCTTTTTTTTTTTTCCTATTTGTTTCTCATCACTTAGGAGAACTGACTCAGATCAACTCTGGACTTTCAGACTGCTAAATTAGATACCGATGAGAATTGAGTTTGGGGGTGGGTAACGGAAAGCATGTACAAATAGCATGACGCCTGCCAGAAAGTAGTGTTTAAAAGGACACAACAGTCACATCACAATTAGACTTAAAGTTTTCAAGATGACATGTCCCCAGATTCCTTGGCCGTTCACGCTCCCGAACTAGGATTCCCGCAGAAAAACCCCCTTGGAGAAGCTACTCTTGTTTCTCTGGAGGTGGGTACTCAAGAGAGGGGCGGGGGCAGGAGAGGCGAGGACGTGAGAGGTGCCATGACTCAGGTAACACAGACAAGCCCCCAATCCCAGGAAAACCTGCCAAACATATTGTTCAGAGAGAATGGCTGGTACACGGGTGGCCCGCTCGCACTGACTTACGACAGGATGGAGTGCCAACAACAGCCCGTGCTGGACTAACTGCACACGGGGAGATTTGCAAGACTGTCATTCACATAACTGCTAACATCTGGCCTTAAAATCAACAATGCTTTCAGGAGTCTTCAAAGGGAAAACAAATGCAAGTGTAACGGGAGAAGATGGCCAGTGAAACTCTGCTCCCCGACTCACGTTTCTGGCAGTTCTCCTTCCCCGCACCCCAGCAGCTTCCATTAAGACAGACTGGATCACACTTTGGGCCTAAAATATAAAAGTAATCGTTAAATTCATATTTCAGGGAAAGGGAACAAGAAACTGATGGCCCCCTCTCAAGCCCCTAGGCAAAGCCACATCCTAGAAACAAGGAAGTGCTTTCAAATTTCTTATTCTGTTTGTTCAACTGGTTGGTTTGTAAGATGATTTAAAAAAGACTCTCATGAGAAAAAAAAAAAGAACCAGGTACTGCTTTTATTTACATTTCAGTTGTGGAAACTGAGGAGGAGTGCGATTATTGACTTGTCACAGGCCATGAAAACTGGGATTTAAATGGACTCATGGGTCCACATTTCAAATCTGCTTAGGCTTGGAGAATTTCCCAGCATCTCCCACAATGATGCTAAGGATGCCTCATCTGGGGGGATGGGTATGTACCAACCACATTCGTGCCATGTCCAAGCCTCAGTGATCCCAGGAGTTGGGGTCCTGTAAATAAATACTCCTAGACTCCACGCCAAAGAGAGAGAGGCCTGGATGCCACACAAAGGGTAGGACGTGCATGGTCTGTGTCACCTGGTTGATTATCTAAAACTTCAGCTATTAATTTGCAAGTTACTGTCTGAAAATATCTGTAATTGATCAATCCATTCGTGCAGTTTTTGTAAATGATTGACTATAAATGACAGCTACTAAGGGTTTTAATCTCATTAGTTGTGTTTTGTTTTCATCGGCATTAAGAAATCTGAGGACCAAGTGTTCTATATACAGACATAGAGAAGAGCTGACCACCAAATTTGTTAGAAAGAGATCAGCCATGCAGATCACTTCCATCACAAAGACACAGTAACCAAGGGACTTAACATGTGTCCCAATGTCTCCCACAGTCAGGACGAATTCAGTCTCTGGGAGAATTTCGGTTTCAAACAGAAGAGCTGAAGATTTGCCAAGTGATTGTTGGACCAGGGCACCCCTTCAATAAGACCGACAAGGTTTACAATCGCTCCCATGGGTGAAAGGCATTAGTGCAATGCTGGCACTTCTTAGAATCCTGAAGGATGGGAGGACGAGCCCCAAATGGATGGTGTGGGTTGTACATTGTGAAGAGAGACAGATGGAGATGGAGACAGAAAGAGAGAAAGAAACTTAAGAGGAAAGAGCCAGAGTAACACATAGATACGTTCAAAGTGGTTGTGTCTGTACAATGATATCACGTTATCTTTCGTTTTTACCTGAAACGTCCCCATATTTTCCAAATTTCTATTATAAGCATATAATATGTTTATAAAAGAAAATATTTAAAATAAAAACATTTAATGGCATCTTTCTGTAACACAGGAAAACATCTGCCAATCAAGGAATTCAAAGTCTGCTTATGATTCTATTCTTAACCTTCTGTGACAAAAAAAGAATTAGACATTACTTAAAATACAGATAATAGAAAAAAGCAAGAAGAAGAAATGAGAATATCCAGAGGTAATCAATATAGGCATATAAGTATATCTACATATAAGAATTAATATCACACTACACACTGTATTATAACTTAAAAAATAACTGATAAAACGTTATGACAATTTTTCCATGCCTTTAAAATATCCTTCTGGGACTCTCCTGGTGGCACAGTGGTTAAGAATACGCCTGCCAATGCAGGGTACGTGGGTTCGATCCCTGGTCTGGGAAGATCCCACATGCCACAGAGCAACTAAGCCCGTGCGCCACAACTACTGAGCCTGTGCACTACAGACTGACAGCCACAACTACGGAAGCCCATGCACCACAACTACCGAAGCCCGCGCGCCTAGAGCCCGTGCTCCGCAACAAGAGAAGCCACCGTGATGAGAAGCCCGCGCACCACAACGAAGAGTAGCCCCTGCTTGCTGCAACTAGAGAAGGCCCGTGCGCAGCAACGAAGACCCAAAGCAGCCAAAAATAGATACATAAATTAAAAAAAAAAAAGAAAAACCTGAAAAAAAAAGTAAATATCTTTCTACCTAACACGAATTTTTAATGGCATGGCTGAACCACAATTTATTTAACGAATCTCTTCTTTTTAGGTACATAAGTTGCTCTCAAAATTTATTATAAACAAGGCTATAAGGAACATTCTTGAACAAAAATATTTTTCTACATCACTTAATTTCCAATGTGACTAACCTAATATCCCTAGATCCTTTAAAAAAAAAAACCCTTAATAGTTCTGTCACTTCGATATGTTTCCCTTAGTAGTGAAATCATTCCAGAACAATTTATTGAATGATGAATTCTTTTCTTATTTGCTTGCAATGTCATTTCCTTATGGACATTTGATTCAGTTAGGCTTATTCTTATTATCTTATTCTTATTTGTATATGTCTACTCTTAAACCAATACCATATTGGTTTAGAGTTCATGGCTTTGTAATATTTGAATCTTATTGCATAAACCTGTCCACCATTCTTCTTTCCCAACACTTTCTTGCCAGGTCTTTCCCACAGCTGTGGTGTGAGAGGGCAGATGTGCCGCTCTGGGTTGCCTGATCTGGTCCATGGCAAACCCGTATTAGGCTCACAGCCTTTCCATGTCAGTTTTTCTTTTTATAAATATACACAATTTAACCTCCCCCACTGTCCATCAGAGAGCTGAGGAAAGGCTAACCTCGATCTCTGGATAATATAAAATTTTGCATTGTAAAAGAAAGCTTTCGGTTTCTTGCAAACATAGTAGGTATCATGCTGAGTGTCTGTTGGAATAATACACTTACAAAACCAAAGGGCTCAATACCCATGTTCACAGCAGCATTTTATTCACAACTGTCAAAAGGTGGAAGCAACTCAAGCAACTCAAGTGTTCATCGACAGATGAATCAACAAATGGAATAGTATCCAGACACATTAGGGAAGGAAGTTCTGACACATGCTATAACTTGGATGGCTGTTCAAGAAGAGCCACTGTGTTCAGTGAAAGAAGCCAGTCACAAAAGGACAAATACTATGTGATTCCACTCATACAGGGCACCTAAAGTCGTCCAATTCATAGAGACAGAAAGTAGGATGGTGGATGAAGGGGCTG
Source organism: Lipotes vexillifer (assembly GCF_000442215.2). Taxonomy (NCBI): domain Eukaryota; kingdom Metazoa; phylum Chordata; class Mammalia; order Artiodactyla; family Lipotidae; genus Lipotes; species Lipotes vexillifer. Next base: position 869,607 of record NW_006790410.1, on the reverse strand, counting down.
GGAGTGGGGAGTTAGTGTTCAATGGGGACAGAGTTTCAGTTTGGCAAGATGCAAAGAGATAAATGGTGGTGATGGCTGCACAATGATGTGAATGTACTTAATGCTACTGAACTGCACACTTAAAAATGGTTAAGGGGCTTCCCTGGTGGCGCAGTGGTTGAGAGTCCGCCTGCCGATGCAGGGGATGTGGGTTCGTGCCCCGGTCCGGGAAGATCCCACATGCCGCAGAGTGGCTGGGCCCGTGAGCCATGGCCGCTGAGCCTGGGCGTCCGGAGCCTGTGCTCCGCAACGGGAGAGGCCACAACAGTGAGAGGCCCGCGTACCAAAAAAAGAAAAAAAAAGGTTAAGATGGGGACTCCCCTGGTGGCACAGAGGTAAAGAACCTGCCTTCCAATGCAGAGGATGTGGGTTCTACTCCTGGTCAGAGAGCTAGATCCCACATGCATGCCGCAACTAAGAGTTCGCATGCCACAACTAAGGAGCCTGTGAGCCGCAACTAAGGAGCACACGTGTCACAACTGAAGAAGCCAGTGAGCCGCAACTAAGGAGCCCACCTGCCATGACTAAGACCAGCACAACCAAGATAAATAAATAAAATAAAGAAAATTAAAGAAAAACAGTTCACCACAAAAATACACAAAAGGAAAAAAGGTCCTTATTTAAAAAAAAATGATGATTAAGATGGTAAATTTTATGTTAAGGGTATTTTATCATAAGCAATCAATCAAATTAAAGAAAAAAACCAAAAAACAAAGCAGCTCCAGTTGATTTTTTTTTTTTTTTTTTTTTGCGGTACGCGGACCTCTCACTGTTGTGGTCTCTCCTGTTGCGGAGCACAGGCTCTGGATGCGCGGGCTCAGCGGCCATGGCTCACGGGCCTAGCCGCTCCACGGCATGTGGGATCTTCCCAGACTGGGGCACGAACCTGCGTCCCCTGCATCGGCAGGCGGACTCTCAACCACTGTGCCACCAGGGGAGCCCTCCAGTTGATTTTTAAGATCCATATCATCTCCAAATTCTGAGACCAAAAAAACCCAAAAAACCTCCCCAAAAGCAAAAACAAACACCCATGCATCCACTGCATAGTTGTAGAGAAACAGAGAAACAGGAAACGATGATGGCTTCTTATTTTCAAGACTGAAAGGTCAGCGAGATCAGGAAGGCAGCTGGCTAAGCGGAGCTTAGGGTCCTCAGAGTTTCCCACTGCCAACAGCGCTAATGGGGCAGCCCTGACCTGCAGCCTGGCCCTGGCCAGCCTCTCCCTTGCATGGGCTGCTTTACTGATGAATGGCAGGGACTAGGTAACGGGCACTAGTTAAATATGGACAAACTCGTCGCCATATGCTCCCCAGTTTTGCTGGGGGCTCCATGTGGGAGTGCCCAGGCCCAGCAGCAGGAGGGCAGAGTTCAGCCCCAAAGCTTCCAGAGGGCCTGGCGCTACTTTGAGCCTCAGCAGCAAGTCAGTAACTCACAAAAGCCTAGGCAGTCTCCTCACACAAGATGTGAGAAGCCCCCTCGCCAGAGGTGACATGCCAGGCTCTTCTCAATGCCACATGAGGGCTTAGCTGTCATGGGGTGGGGGTGGGGGCGGGTGATCTGCCAGCAGGGGAGCTGTCACCATGAAAAACAGGTTTTTTCCCCCTCTGTCTTCTAGTGAGCATATAATCTGTTTACTATCAATATTTACTTTTGTATTAGATTAATGTAATGTAATGTTAACTCTGCTTTCCTGATCCCCACCCCAGCTCCACAGCTCTGCCCACCTTAAGAGCTGCAGGTTGGGGGCAGGGGTCATGTGCAACACTTACATCTGCTCAGCTGGCTCTGAAATTCAGTTGACATATTGCTTAGAAAGTCGGTGTTGACGATGTCCCTCCACTGGACGGTGTCCATGTTGCAGAGGACAGGGTTGTTGCTGAATCGCACGGCGCCTTGCAGGATCTCTGCGTGAGAAAGGAACCACCATGAACAAATGCGCCATCTCTCCTAAATTCTCCTGAAGTATGCATGCGTTTCTTCACGTTTTGCCTTCTGCTAAAAGATGGCAACCTGCAAACGAGACTCCCCTTGCAACTTCACCGGGGGCAGTGGAAAATAACCTGATGGACTCCTCTGTGGAAGAGTCAGGGTTCTCCTGCACTGGGTCTTTGAACCATGAATGATCAGAATTTTGAAATATGGGGAGGAAAGAAGATAATGCTTTAGTCACTTAGCATAAACGACAAGTGTACAGTGAGTCGGTGGTTCCCGGGGAGGTTGGTCTGGGCTGGACCAGAATGACTGTGTGATGACGATGTGAAAGGGCAGACGCAACAGCAAGGGCGGGTGGAAGGGAGGATGCTGTGAGGGGCTTTGGCAGCATTTCATTGGAGAAAAGGGGGTGGGAGTGAGGTGCAGCAGAAGGGTGTGTACGTGTGAGGAAGAAACGGGACGGGCGCCGGGAATGCCAAGATGTAAACCTGTTCATCTGTTCAAAGGAGAGCTGGGAGGACATGAAAAATCAGGGGTGATAAGAAAAGTCAAGCCTGAGCAGAGGACAAGTGTTTCATCCATGACATTTGTGTAAACATTTCCTGAATGACTTGTGTACACAGAGCACAGCAGCAAGAGCTGCGGGGTCAGCGGAGATGAGTGATTTCTGTTGGTCCCTTTCTAAGAAGCGACATGCGTGGGAGACACAGTTAATGACCTCACGTCCACAGCGGACCACGACTCACAACAGGGGCCAGTTGGGCTATACGCATGACCTGAGCTAATCCTCACACGGTTCTCTGACTGTAACTCTAATCTAGATACATAGGTAATGCCCAGCATCCCACAGCGGGAAAAGGACATGGCAGAGAAAGGGTTCTCCCTGGGAAGCTCTCTGAGGCTGATGGAAAGAATGACATTTCCTGAAGGCTGATGGCAGCACGTGGAGGAACCCGAGGGAGGGTGGGCGCTGAGGGCTCCAGTGGACGCACAACCGCAGCACAGGCCCCGAGGGCTCAGGGGGGCGGTTCCTTCAGCAGACGGGGGTGTGGGGTGGGGTGGGGTGTGGGTGTGGGTGTGGGGTGGGGTGTGGGTGTCGGTGTGGGGGTGTGGGTGTGGGGTGGGGGGGGGTGGGGGCTACAGAGGCAGGCTGGGGGGTCGGAAAGGGAGCTTTGGATGCGAAGTCAGAGACGGCAGCAGGACAACCAAGTGAAAACGTTCACCAGGAGGGAGCCAGAGTCAAGGGATAAACTGATGAGAGGTCAGCACTAGAGACGCAGAAGAGAGACGTCAGGGTAGCGGGACCCTCGGGACGACAGATCAGGGGCCGGGAGAGTGCCAGAGGGGAGGCCGAGGGCCCGACAGAAGCCGCGGGCAGCGTGGCGAGGAGCAGAGGCCCGCGTTAGTTATCAATAACAGGGTGTAATTCTCGTCCAGTAACCCACATTAGAGGATTATTTAATAACATGAAATAATCGGGATTGATACTACCCCAATACCCACAACGGAAATAATACCAAGAGAAGAAACGGCTGCCCAGCGCTTTATCTGGAGTAATTCACTTAGTCTTCTCAGCCACCCTCGGAAGTCTGTCACCATCGTTCATCCCCATTTTTTTTTTTTTTTTTTGCGGTACGCGGGCCTCTCACTCTTGTGGCCTCTCCCGTGGCGGGGGACAGGCTCCGGACGCGCAGGCGCAGCGGCCATGGCTCACGGGCCCAGCCGCTCCGCGGCATGTGGGATCTTCCCGGACCGGGGCACGAACCCGTGTCCCCTGCATCGGCAGGTGGACTCTCAACCACTGCGCCACCAGGGAAGCCCCATCCCCATTTTTGAAGACACAGAGAACACGCTCCCGGGTGCCTGGCTGGTGAGCAATGGAGCCAGGGCTGGAACCCGACAGTCCGCTCCCACCCGCCTCTGCCTGTCGCCACAAGACAGTGACAGCATGAGGCAAGATGGGCATCCAGGCGGGCCGAGCACAACCGAGCACGGACAGGACAACGCAGCGCCAGAGCTGCGCCCAGCAGGTGAGGGGGTGGGAAGCCCTAAGGCCGCCTCCTGAATGCAGAGCCCAGGAGGTAACCTGGAGAGCAGACGTCAGGCTCCGTGGGGCTTTGGACACTCAGCCATGCCAGCACCGCGGCCTGGGACCAGGCCCCTCCCTGCCCAGCACCCTCACTCTGTCGTGCATCCTCTGCTCTCATCCCCCATTTGGGGTCAGCCCCCCCGCTCGTCAGAGCTGCGTGGAAGATGCGAAGGCGAGGGCTCTGGGGACACAGACTGGGTGGCCATCCCCGGCCGTCCTCTCACTCATGTGGGACTTCAGGAGGGTTACTTTGCCACCATTTCTTTATCTGTAAAGTGGCAGAGCTACCACTTGCTTTCAAGGAAGGTTGTGGGCATTAAATGAAGTTGCCAATTTAACACAGCTGGCACTGCACCTGCCGCGTGGTGAGGGCACGATCACTGTTACCTTCAATTTTTAAAAATCAACTTGACGTCTTTTCTTCATCTTCTGTAGTTTCCTCTCACAGAACTCACACAAGTGCCCTACTCACAAGAATTCAAACTTCTCCTGTAATACCTTTATTCCCTATCCTTAACTTAAAAATGGCTTTCTGGATAACAGCATTAATCTGGAAAATGTCTCAAATAAGGGTTGATTTTTTTTAATGTATGTCCCTTATACCTGAGGTCCAGGTAGTAAGACTGGCAGACTACCTAAGCATTCCAGCTCCGGTCACCTGGTCATACTCTTTTTTCCAGAACCTCTACCACTTTTTACGAACTCTCTGGATACTTTTCCATGAACCAGGGAGAACTGGTACTTGGCTTAAGTCTTCCCTTCCCACCCCACCATCTACTATCTTCTTAGCGACTTCCACCTGCTGTATCTTGCACATGGCTGGCACACAAATACATCTGTGTCTAATGAATAAATGTCTTCTCTGAATGGAATTCAGAAAAGCACCAAGTCTCCTGAGTACCATCCGAGGTCACTCTCTGCATTTATAGGCTCCCCATTCCCTGGCCTCTCACCCTGTAAGTTTCTCATGGGCAACTCCCTCAGTCCCGTTTTATTTGCACCGTAGTTGGATAAGACCGCTAAGGCATGGGTGTTTTCATAGAGCACATTTCCTCTGATGATCTGCAGCTTTTCCAAAGGAATCTTCTCCACTGTGTTGAGGGCAATGAGTACATAGCCAGCAACCTCCTGGATGGTCTAAGGAGATAAAACATAAACATATTATTTCTCTTTTGAGGAACTCACAAATGCAAGATCTGAAACGGGTCCAGAGAGCCCAGGACACCTAGCTGAACAGGAGTGTTTGACAGATGCGAAGCATGCAGGTGATTACCACTGGATCCCATGGGAGGTGACAGAATTTACAATGATTCCTGCATTTTTGCCTCTTCAGCTTGATAACAATAACAAAGGACCATGTGTATTACTTAGGAATGCTGTGACTTTCATTTTGCTTGCTGTTCAACACACTGAGATGAAAATGGAAATGTTTTATTAATTTATTTTCTATCTGTCTTGCAGGTTTTCCTATTAAAAAAAACAAACAAACCCAGAAGAAAACCAATCCTAAGTTTACACCAAACTCAGAAGCCTTCAGGGCTGATTCCCGTTGGCTCGTTAGAGCCTACTGTGAAACATTTGGGAATTTTGTGAATGAGTTGTTAAACTCTTGGTAGCTGGAAATCAACCATGGTGGGGGTAGTTATACCCAGGAAATAGACAAATGCTACAAAGCAGGAGTTTTTTCCTTTTTTTTTTTTTTTTTTTTTTTAAAGAGCCAGTATGTCAGGATACCATGGTTGAAGTGACGGTTAAAAGATCAGTGTCCACGATGATCACGGAATGCCAGACTAGTCTGTTTCTCTTTGTTGCTCTTTTATAGCTATAACTTGACACTAGCTGGTAAAGTGGCCTTTTCATAAAACTTGCATGGGTAGGTCCCTAGGACTTATAATTGCCACAGCAAAAGTAAATACACTGCCAGTTAAAGTCTGCCAAGGCCTTTAATCTACTTATATTTACTTCTACTGTATTTGGGTAAGAATCACATTCATTGAACTAACCTTCAGGAAAGAAAGGTTGTAACTACTTTGCATGTAGGTTATTTCCAAATTCCCAAGGACCACCTCACAGTTATTGAACATCCTCTGGAGGCTCAGAAAGTGGTCTTCAAAAGTGCCCAACTGGGTGAGCTTGTTACTTGTCCCTTGGCAAACTGGAAACAAGAGGAGAAAAGGTATCACATGAAATGCCAAGAAGAGCAAAACTAAAGTAAAACGATATTCGCAATCTTCAACTAACCGCACACTTCGGTGACTTACGACATATTCGGATCGAAGGCCACTCAGGACAAATGTGGCGAAAAATGTTTAAAAGTTTATACTTTTATAGTGCAGTTCATAATAAGGACTAGTTCATCTCTATAATGCGTGGAATTGTTTAACACTGTTAAAAGTTCAAGGAGAAATAGATGGGAATTCTATGAAAATCTTTAAGATAAAACAGTCTGTAAGAGCTTTAGTAAACAAAAAATACATATCATGATATGCAACTCAGCATTACAATGATGAGTTAACAACTGTATAATGAACTTTTTACTTTGCAAAAAATTGCATGTCACATTATTGCGTGCTCAAAGAATATTTACAAGCATATTTTCTGACCATGACATTGTACAAGCTAAAATCAATGACAAGAGTGTAAATTGAAACCCACTGGCTGGAGATGAAAAATATTCTAAACGAATGCACCAAAGAACAAAATCAAATATTATATAACATTTAGAAAAGGACAACATGAAAACATATATTTAAAAAACACACTCAGCTACTAAGAAACCAACATGCCTTTGTGTTTGCCTACAATCCAAGGAGCCCACCCACCCAGGCGCAGGTGCAAGGGTTTTGCATCCCCTGCCGGGATGTGGCCTTGGCACGGTTAACTCCCTGATGTTTTCAGGTATCAAACTTAATACAGGAAGACATTTTAAATTAGGGGACGAAGTTAGACTATGAAAATACATTTGGTAGTCTATCTTTAAAAGCAAAGGAGGGGATTATAATAAAGCCATGTTTATAAACTTAGCTCTTTGAAGAACATGTACAGGCAAGCATAAGAAAACAAAGAGGTTCGGGGCTTTTGAAGCAGGGAGCTGTTAAGGGACTGTACTTTGAACCCAAATTATCATAAGTGAAGAAATATGGCCCCTGGCTTTGGAGGTTAGATTCAGACCAGGCCAGGCTCTTCCACGGATGCAACCTGCAACCAGGTGGTTGAGAACAACACCAAGGCCAGAGTCAATATGCAGGGACTCCCTTCAGGAACTGTTCTCGAGTCTTCATTCCTCTTTGATAGGTCCTTTGTCCCCTCCCCACAGAAGTGTTCCGAAGAGCATCACCGTCCACTCTTGCATTTTAGTGCCACGGCAGCGAGCACATGTTCAGATACCACACAATCAATGCAAAGCATTTACACCAACAGTAAATAGGAAGCAACCCTTACTTCCTCTTGTTAAAGAGGGGATTTCCCTCTTTTCCCCTTCTGTGGTCTCATTCAAATCCGGTGGTAGAGAGAACGTTCACACGGGAACTGCGACAGCCCACAAGACAGAGCCCCCTGGCACTGGCTCCAGGGCACAGTGATTCCCTCCCTTTCCCGACCATAACACGGGATGGACCCAACACCTCTGGCTGCTTTCACCCAGGAGTGTGGACCGCTCTGACAGGAACCTCAAGTTGGAACCGCTGTACACAGTTGGCTGCAATGCATGTGGACGGGGCCAGACTGATTTCCCAATTCTAAGGTCCTTAAAGATGCCACCACCAACGGAGGTACAGGGTTTTGACGATAAAGGGTGACCTTTCTGTCGGCATACCTTGGAACAAAAGCTGCCTTCCAGCTGACAGACCATGGTCTCTAAATTTCAGCCTAACTGGTCAGCTCTGGTCTAGGGAGCCCCAAGTATCCATCACACCCTTCCCACCAGCCACGTGACCAGTATTGACTAGAACTGGGTGTTGGAGCACATTTCTGAAGCGTTTCTTCTGTACACAGAAGGATGAAAACAATCCCATCTACTTTCATTTTAAAGGATCAGGGGGTACTAGCTTGTAAATTTCTCTTCACTGAACCAAAGAATTTTTATCATTAAATCACGCAAAAGTGACTTTCATCAGCAGAAAAGGAAAACATGCCATGTCAGTTTAGCCTGTTATAGGAGAAAATAATTGCAAGAAGACTGTACCTGTGTTGTCATTCACTCATTCAAAAAGTGCTGAATGAGTATTTATTTGATGAATACCTACCATGACCCTTCACTGTTTACAATTAGTATGAATTACTCTTACATTCATAAAAGATCCTGTACCTGGAAGATAATAGCAACATTACACATTATTGATATGAAGGTTAATTTGTAAAACATTTTGAGAAGCAACTGGACAACCTGTGTAAACAAATAAATATGCTTAAATTCCATGTCATGATGTTCCACTTTGGAAAACCTATTTTGAGGAAATAGACCTAAACTGTTAGGCAAGATGTTGATTTATTTTTTGATAATGGCAAAAAATTGTCCAACTGTCCACCATGTTTATCCTTGAGAAAAAGCAGTTGACACGCTATTTGATTCAGCTTAAGGCAAGTCCATCTTGAGTTCTGTTCTGGGGTTAATTACTAAAGTATCAAAAGAAAAATTTACAAGGCTGTTTTTTCTGAGGCTTCCCCTGTCATGTGCCCAAAAGGAGACAGCAAATCTAGGCTGAGGACTGGAATGGCCTGGCCTAGGTTTCTTGACTGAACAAAGTATAATCCTGGTTCCATCTTTATACCAAATATCTCATGTTATGTAATATAAAGCAGTGAGAAAATTTCAGTGTGAGGCTATTGAATCAGTAATATTAAAAAGTAAAAATCACTAACTAGTGAGGCAGATTTAAGACAAAACTGCAAGAGCGAGAGCCCTTAGCTCAGCCAGGAGAAAGTTTCTTGGTCAGCCCTTCATCCTTATGCAACACTGAACGACTTCCCAGAGCTCTACGCCACGCTTTCCTCAAGCACAGACTTGGTGAAAACAATCCTGGCCTCCCAGAATGGTTCTGAGGATGGAATGAACACAAAAGCTTCAACCTTGTTTCGTTACAGCTAACTACTGGGAACTGTGACAGTTGTTTGACATAAAGTGCCTCTGGACAGACATTGGGGGCCTCTGTGGACGTGCCCTTGTCCTAAGGTGCTGTCTGAACTGGGCATGTTTGGATCTGCCGATTGGCTTACTCAAATACTGGGCATTAAACAGAGTTACTTTATTCTTTGTCTGAAGAATATTTATCCAATCATAAGAAGAAAGAAAAAGAAATACACTGTACTTTAAGAATTTCATTAAAATATGCATTTAGGCATATTTAAGCAATTTATTCAAATAGAAATTTAATATGACCTTAGGGCTATGAAGTTGAAAACCAGACAACTAAAAGTGTTTGTGTCAAGCTCCGTACAGCATACTAGGGATTTGCTCTCCCTCCTGCAAATGTGAAGACAAATCCTACTGAACCAAGAACAGTAGGGTCCTGCAAAGCACTTAGCTTTTCACCTTCACAGTTTATTACGACGATTCATAAATGGACAGAAGAGCTAAAAGAATTGTACTGTGAACATCCTTAAAGTAGCAATTTACTACGTTTACTTTATCACGTATCTTATTTTTTGGATGCATTTTAAAGTAAGGTACAGATGTCGGTACCCTTCACCCTGACATGCCACTGGTTACAGTTCAACATGAGTGGACAGCTGTTGTCGAGGTAGTATCACAAACGGTGAGATAATCAGTCTTAAGTGTAGCATTGATGAGTTTCAACAAATGCATGCACCCGTGTAACCTGTTACCCCTGGAACATCACGGTTACGCTAGGAGCTCGCTCACGGCCCCGCCCCGACAATCCCTGCCCCAGACACCACACACCGCGATCTGTTTTCACTTAGAATAGTTCTGCCTGTTTGGGGACCTCGTTCTCATGGAATCACGCAGCACCGTCCTTTGGTGTCAGGTGTCCCCTGCACAGCAGGCGTTTCTGAGATGCATCCTGGTGACGTATGGCTTCACGTGGCTTCCAGGGAGTCTTACGGGAAGTTATCTGCGTATCACACTCGGACGCTGAGGGCTGATCCAGAGTCAGGCTGTTCTTTTTCTCAAGAACCCCCCATATTATCTTAACTGAAAATGAAACAATCTACCTCCTTTAAGTCTTGAGATACCCCTGATGTGAGGGGGAGAGCCTGTGGCTTTCCTGTGTCATTGTGGGAGTGGGCCCTTCTCTTTGACCTCAAGCCTGGGCAAATGTGTATGGCTGATTAAGACACAACATGAAAAGAGGCTTCTCCAGATTTCTCCAAATCCACTTAGACGCTTGTGGAATTGCCTAAATAAACTCATAATTATTTTAATTTGTTTTCTCTACACTTCAACGGCAACCAAAGTCACTGGGCTGTTGCCAATCTATCCCTTTCTCCGAAGTTGTCTGTTTTTACTGTTACCCCATTTTCCACAGAGCAGCTCATTTTGAAGCAGAAATCACATTGCACTGCTCTTGGTTTGAACGATCCAGGTTTCCCAGTATCATCAGAACACGGGACCGGCCCCTGGGACCGGCCCCTGCCCGCGGCCTCCCCACACCCTCTCAGGCTCCCTCCCCCGTCCACCGGCCCAGCCACGTATGTTCTCTGCGACACACAGCCCCGCCCCCGTTTCTCCCTGGCGCCGGGTTCCTGCTCCCTTCAGCACTGTTCCATCTGCTTGGAATGCTCTTCCCTTTCTCCCCAGCTCTTTGCATCTTTGTCTCCCTTTTTATCACTGAGATTCCAACTCAATGGACATGACATCCCTTCAGAAAAGCCTGTCTGGAACCAGAATAGCTTAAGTCCCCACCCTTGCATTCTATCACATTTTCCTGATTTCTTTTCTTCTTAGCATTTATCACTACTTAAAATTATTATTTGTTTATGCAAATACACACACAGAATGGGGAGAGGTGGAAGATGTACAGATATATCTCGTTGGAATGACTGCTGGGGTGTGAATACACATGTTGCATTTACATTTTAGACGTGGAAGCAATGGGTCAATGGTGGCCACGTGACCAAAGTCTTGGATGACTTGACACGGGTCCCTCTGCCTCTCCTGTTTCCATGTGTCTGGTGGCGGGGGAGGGGGATGCAGGATGTCTCAGAAGACTGCCAGTCCTCACAACTTTCTGGAGGGTTATCGTAAAATCTTTCTAGGCTAGGTAACATATTTGATTAAGCTTTAAAAGCCAGAGGAAGATTTTGCCCACTTTCATCCTGAAAAGGTTTAAGGAAATCTCAAATTAGATATTTACATAATGGATTTAAAAATAAATAAGGAAAAGATACGCCGAGTTTGCTAGAGGTTTCATCGTATCAGGATTTATCATTTCTTTTGCCTTACTGAAACTGTATTATGGTGGCAATTTCAAAATGTGCATGTATATACATTTCAACTATTCAAAAATGCACAGAAATATGACAGAAAGAAAATACACCAAACGCTGTTAACAACAGTCTTTTATGAATAGTGGGATTCTGGGTTTTTCTTATTTCCTCCTTACAGTTTCTCCATTTTCCAAATTTTCTATAGTGACCATATATTTCTTTATAATAAAACATTATCGAGGAGATAATTTACAAAAATCTGTGTTGAACAAGGCCAAAAAGAAGGACATTTTTAATAAAATACACTTCATAAAAATGGAGAAATGAGTTTCAAAGTTTTGCATGTTAAACGGCTTTATGAAAGCCGTTTTTCTTTATTTTCCAAAACTTTATATTTTATCAGGAGTTCCTTATTTTTATCATATTTGATCTCATAACTAATAAATAGTTCTCAGTTTGTAGGCATCCAAAGACTGTTGTCAAACTGAATTTCAATCTACATTGCAACTTGTAAGATGCACATGTAGTACTCAAAAAGTCCTCTTAAATACTTGATAATTTGCCATGTGCATTATAATATGCCTACTGGACTAAACATGCCAAGCCTCGGCATGTCCAACACATTTGCAAACTCAGGTAGCTCTAATTAAGTTAACAAGCAGAAGACTTTAAAATTACGCCTATTTTATTTTTGAGCTGGGGCACAGAATACCCAGACTGGTTGACTTCCTTCCTCATGATTCTCCTCCTAGCCATTAAAATAAGCGCAAGCCCAGTTTATGACTTTTAAAAAATATACTGAGTTAGGACACCTGTGCACATTGTATCCGCTTTCTTGGGAGTTAACTGATGTTTATGAATCCCGGGAAGGCCAGTTCTGGGAGGGATCGTGGAAGGTTTCCAGTGACGGCATCAAATATCTGCCCTATCAGTGTGAAGATTGGGATGTATCATTATGGGATGATCTCCAGCCAGTTATCGCAACTCTCTGGGTCTCGGTGTTCCCACTGGTTGAAATCAGACCAGCTTGATGCATCTGACAGGGTAGTTGTGGGAAGTAATGAGATCGCGGACATGAACGTGCTTCATAAATCACAAATCTCTGTAAATACAAATCACGTCTGACACTAAGGTTTCACCATAGCAGTATTCACAGTAGCCAAACCACTGCAGTCTATTTCTGCCTATGTGTCTTCAAGGATACCAGTAAACTATCCCCCCACTTACCCGCCCAGGATTTCTTTTTTAAATGCACTCAACAAAATTTGATGAGTTGTGTTGAAATTTGGGATGCTTTAAAATTCTGAAATTAAAGATATCACTTTTCATTTTTATCGGATGCTGTCCAGAGAATGGTCCTGACAATGGAAATGAAAAATCTTGAATCACAGGGCTGGCCATCAATTCCATTTTTATAGGTAGTTGAATGGCTGGTAGGTCAGAAATGAATTTTACCCATTTTGGACTACCAGGGATGGGTTTGGACCGGAGAAGATTTCAGAAAGCCATACTCATCTTTTATTCATTCAGTCCAATACATCTCTTTTGAGTACTTGGCAACACGTTCTGTCTCTGGTCATCTGTATTTTAAATACATGGACATGTACTGAATGAAAATTCATGGATGGATGAATGATACATGTCAGATTATACATCAGAATCTATATCAGGTAACATAGAACTAGGCCTCTATGGGACTGGAGTGTTCCTTGATTGAATGTTGAATGCTGAGCAGGGTGCACTGAGGAAAGGACAGAAGGCTGGATTTGGTTTAAAATCTCTCTATGTGAAAATATAACAAGAGTGAATTTAGTGTGTCTGGCTGTTCCTTTCTAGATATTTTGTGAGTAAGCGCCTCCTCCCAGAGTCCACAATAAGATTAGTACTTGACACTGCACAGTTGCAATGACAGTTTGCAAAGCTCTTCCTCAAGAAGGCGACTGCGGAGACCTGCCTGTCACCTGGACGAGGAAGGGCTAGTTATCCTCTCTCACCGCCGAAGCACCCACTGGAATGGGATGGTCTGCCCATCTGAAAGCTAGGAGACTTGAAAGAACAGGGAAGGACAGGGGGTGGGGTGGAAAAGGGGACGCGGATGGTTAGCACAGAGGAAAGCCCAGAGGAGGGCTGGTTAAGGAAGTGGGAAATGTAAAATCCCAGATGGGGCTGGGGTCAAAGACCACTGCTTGAACCAGGGTCAAAACGTGACTTGACGGTTCAGAGTCTGACTTAAGACTGCACGCTGTCCCTCACCACACCTCTCACCTCTGACTCGGCCTGACCCTCTTCCGCAGAGACCTGGTGAGCAGAAAGCAGCAGGAAGGTTGTGGCGAGCTCACAATCGGTGTCGTTCCCAGCAAGATGGTGCGGAGGTACGGTGGGGCAAGGCTGACACGTCCCCGCCCAACTCACATCCCTTCTGCTTTCCATTCTGCTCAGGCCTGCATGACTCCCTCTAATGACAAAGGCTGGGTAACACGCCCCACAGTGGGAGCTGTCCCCCTGGAACTCATCCCAGCCCAGCCTAGGAGCGCCCTGGCCTGGGGAGCCATCACCTTGGGTGTCGCTGGCCACGGAGTGAGGGTTGGTTCCCTCCTGCTCTGTGGTCTGCACCAGGGCCATGAGGGCTGTGTGTTTTTCTGATCATTCACTTCTTCAACTAAAACCTATTTCATATTGAATAAAATGGTTCTACAACAGCTGCCAGGAATGAATCCGAAGTGCTCACTGCCGTGAAGAAATGCGTTAGTCCTTTGCGGAGATGACTACACATGAAATAATCACAGGACATCCCACAGCCAAGCGGTGCAGAGCCGCTGAAGGAACCCAGGTCGGCAAGAGGAGAAGTCGCCAAGCGCGAGCTACCCGGGAACGGTCCTCGCGTTTCTCACCGTCAAGCAAATGAAGCCACGCTATCCCACGTTCCCAGTAAAGAGCAGGCTGCCTACACGTGGTACTTCACTGTACCCAGTCACACAATTTGCTACATGAAGAAAATAAGGTTTCTTCCATGTCTCCTTGCCCCCCTGCATTCCCCTCCTCTGGGCCACCTGGGGATACAGGTGATCCTTCCCGGGTTCTTTACAGTTATCTCTAAGAATCACTGCTCCATGCATTCTTCTTATCGAAGGAAATTCTGGAAAAGATTTGTAATTTGCAAGGAAATAAAAGGTTTCCAATCCAGAATGGGGGGTAAGGACCTTTTCTGGCAAGTATTTCTCTGCAGAAGCACTGTGTTTGGGTTCTATGCGGCTGTGCATGCCTACCCTCCACCCCAAGATGGTCTGAATGTCCTTTTAAATTTTTTCATCTATTATTACTCATGTTTTAAAGGAATCAGTCTCTAGTGCACAATTGTGTTTCGAGGTCATCTCTCTAAACATACACACATTTAAGCTGGTTTACTCATGAGCATTAGAAAAAAACCCAAACACACAAATAGCCACTACCCCCCACCAAAACAAAAAACAAAAAACAAAAACCCAAAGCAAATGACAACAACGAAAATCCAAAGAAGGGAGTAATCACTAAGACACCGGGAGAGGCCATGACAACAGTGTTTTCTTCTGAAAACCAAGACGCTCCCAGCACCCCTCCCCGTGCTCCCCGGGGCAGCACGGGCCACGGTAAGGCTAGGTCTAGTTCCTCAGCTGCCCCGCGGTGTTTGGGGTCCGCCCGGCCTTTGCTGTGTGAAGACTTCCAAAGGCGGCCTTTGCAGAACCGCAGGAAAGCCCAGAGGAGACGATACACAGGAGGTCACAGAGGACCTCTGACACTCCTGCGGGCGAACCTACAGGAACGAGGATCACGGAAAGGAAGCAAAGGTGCAGAAGGAGGCCGGTCTACGGGGGTGCTGCTTGGGAAAGGGTGGATTGCGGGGCCGAGTGTGGAAGGGACAAAGCTAACATGGCTGAGTTTTCTAAGCCACTTCTCGAGTCTGAACTTGCACTGTGCTGTTTCAGCCTGGAATTGCTCTCTGCGGGGGAGTCATCGTATCCTTTTTGCTGCTGGGAACAAATCAGAAGCAGTGAAAGGAGCAAAGTAATCTCCCTAAAAAGGTGATGGGGGCTTCCCTGGTGGCGCAGTGGTTGAGAGTCCGTCTGCCGATGCAGGGAACGCGGGTTCGTGCCCCGGTCCGGGAAGATCCCACGTGCCGCGGAGCGGCTAGGCCCGTGAGCCATGGCCGCTGAGCCTGCGCGTCCGGAGCCTGTGCTCTGCGATGGGAGAGGCCGCAACAGTGAGAGGCCCGCGTACCGCAAGAAAAAAAAAAAAAAAAAAAAAAAAAAAAAAAGTGATGGGCTTGATTTCAGCCACGAGCAGAGTCTGCCGCTTGCTTTTTTCTTTTAAAAGTGACTGAAACATGTCGGGTCCTCGGCACAACTATTTGAACCAGTGGTTTCATACTCAGGTCATAAGGGATTTGAAAAGTCACCGACTTTTACAATGACTTGTCAATGACCAATGGCCTTGGAGCCACAAGGACTGGTTAAGAACTCTGGTCCCACCACTACGGAGGTCACTTCTCCATCACACTGAGGCTCCTTTTCTTCACCTATAAAATAGGGACTCTTGGGAGGATTCAGTGACACGTGGTAGACTCTGTAAATATTACTACGACTTGAATCTGAGTTAAATCTGGACTGGGTCCAGTCCAATGAATTGTTTCCTTCCTTCCAAGCACTCCCAGAGGCTGACCCCTCCGCCTTCTGCTCACATGGCTGTCTGTGGACTGGTGAGCAGCCGTGGCTCCTGTACTGAGGCAAGGAGCAGTTGACACTGACCACAGCTAACCGGCCACAGGGACGAGCCCGGGGCTTGAAAGCAGGGGCATCTGGGCCCGTATCTGACCAGGGGGTCTGTGCCGGGCACTTAAGGCTGAGGAGGCCACACCTACTGTGCGCCTTTTAGAAGAATTCCCTGAGGAGAGCTCCAGCTTTCGGCTCAGAACATTCTCTACTGTTATTTTTCATTTAGAAGAAAGCCTCGCCTGACCCTTTGTGGTGGTTTTGTAAGTGCAGTTGGATTTGTGTGCTGTGTGTATGCACGTGTTTTTAATTAACGCTTGTTTTAAAATGAACAATTTTTTCACTTACTCCTACTTAATTTAAATATTCCTTTTAAGTTTCATTTTAAAATGGTCCCAGTGGGGGAGGCCTGCAGCCTCTCTTTCCTTGGTTTGCAGTGTGACCCAAAGCCCACCCCAATTCCTGGGCTCAGTGACTAGGAAATACTGACTCAGAAATCACTAAAAACTTCTAAGTTAACTCAGAAGAAGCCTGAGCCAACTTTCTGCCACAGAAGAATCCTGATTTTGCTCAGATACTACTGTTTCTAGAACATATAAGCTCTCCACGAGGAGCCAGCAATTCAAGGTAATAGTTTTCCTATAGAAGCATCTGCTATTAGATGGGTCACATGCCTGGAAAAATGATGATGATGCCATCATTTTTGATGACGCCAACCAGAGCTGCCTCTCACCCTGCAGGTCTGAGTCCAGAAAATACAGTCTGAAGCATCCTGTATGCTGGTCCAGAGCAGGGGCTGGCAAACTTTTTCTGAAAACAGCCAGAGTAAATATTTCTGGGTTTGCAGATGACAGGGCCTCTGTCCCAACACTCAACCCTGCTGTGGCCCAGAGACAGCCACAGACAACAAGCAATGCCAGCCAGGCCCCACCGTGTGCCAATAAAACTTTATTTGCAAAACAGGCAGCAGCTGGATTTGGCCCCTGGGCTGTACTTTGCCAATCTCTGTTTTAGAGGAAGGCCTGACAGAAGGTGGGGAAGCGCGTGATTAGAATTCCCTTTACTCTGTACTTTCTAGAAGATAAACCTGGTTAAAGTGAGTCATTTTGGTCCAAGGCCAAACTCCAGAAGGGTTTTCTTAGGGTTAAGCTCTTCCTATTTTATCCTCAGCTAAATAGAGGAATTGAAGATATACGGTACTAAGAACTTATAAGGAAGTGCGGGGCTGGAAGCTGTCATTTATGTGTTTGGGGCGGTGAGGTTACGGTTCTGTGCGAAGCTACGTCGTCTACTCTTAGAACTGGACATCAGCAAGAGGGAGGGGATATGGGGATATATGTATATGTAGAGCTGATTCACTTTTTAAAAAAAATATAAATTTATTTATTTTTGGCTGAGTTGGGTCTTTCTTGCTGAGCACGGGCTTTCTCTGTTTGTGGCGAGCGGGGGCTACTCTTCGTTGCGGTGGCTTCTCTTGTTGCGGAGCACGGGCTCTAGGCACGTGGGCTTCAGTAGTTGTGCCTCGTGGGCTCTAGAGCGCAGGCTCAGTAGTTGTGGCACACGGGCTTAGTTGCTCCGCGACATGTGGGATCTTCCCGGACCAGGGCTCGAACCCGTGTACCCCGCATTGGCAGGTGGATTCTTAACCACTGCGCCACCAGGGAAGCCCTGATTCACTTTGTTGTACAGCAGAAACTAACACACCATTGTAAAGCAACTATACTCCAATAAAGATGTTAAAAAAAAAGAACTGGACATCCATAAGAACTCCATATCCAGGAATCCTGGCTTTCCATATTCACCACAAATGGTTATCAAGTCCTGCTGGTCCTTCCGAGTGACTAAGAGTTTTAATCTTGCTAAGAGAGTTTGCGTAGCAGCCCACTCCTGACTTACAACTCCATCCCAGAATTATTCCTGACACTGATCTGAAGCTAGACCCATGATAATTTCCTCTGACTTAACACAGATGCAACTGGCCCTACAGATACTGAAGACAACAGTAGCCTCTCACTGCTGTTCTCATCGCAGTGCTTTCCCCACCCTGACTCCACCTCCCAAGTGCTCTTGGGAATTCCACGTGTGTGGTCTCCCTTCACAGCTACACCCTCCAGAGAGGCTTCCCCATCAGCTTCTCCTCCTGTCCTGGTTCCTCCTGTCCTGGTTCCTCCGCCCCGGCTGCCTCTGTGGATGTGCACTTGCTCATACTTGGGTGGTGAAAGCGTTCTGTTGTTTCACAGCACATCCTGTCTCTTTAAAGAATAATATGTCACCCGAGAACGACAGCAAACATGCTGTTTCCTTTGGCTTCCCTTTTAGCTTATTACGCTGAGAAATTCAGCAAGCAATAAGGGATGAATAAATATTGCTAAATTACTATCTGTACTAACATCGTATATGAGTTTTCAGCAGACTTGATTCACTCCTTTAAGTTTAATAACTAAAATGGCAGTTGAGCAATGAAAATGGAATCTCCACTGCATCTATTAATAGTAGGGCTGACCGTAAATTCCTCTCAGGCTTGGATGAGGAAGTCGTTTTCCTTGCTTGGGTCTCTCTTAGGTTTTAGTTTCTATTACATCCTCCTGGCCTAATGGAATTGGATTTGCTACTGACTGCAGGTACAGAATTCTGTTGTTGAGAGCCCACTTTCTGACTGAATGTATTTGGGATTTAACCAGAGTGATGTCTTCCCAAAACATGGTCTGTTAGAATAACAGACAAGAAAACTTATCATTGCCATCCTTGCTGCATTATTCCTTATTACCCAAGGGAATACATAAAAATAACTCACACAGGGGATTCACAAAACATACTTCATATCTTCTTTTGAAAAAATTCCTACCTCCAACTTCTCTCTTCTGCTTTTCTCTTACTCACAGAAGACATTTTTGTAATTCTCTCCCTTGCTCAGCTTTCTAAAATAGCCTTCATTTAAGCTCAATGACCAAGGTGAAACTGCTCTACCATGAAAATAATTCTAGGCCAAAGAATCCTGGAGTGGGGTTTCCTTATCTCTTAGTGGGAAACTATTTGAATTTTTTCCCCTTGGGAATAATCGGAGACTACTCTCCAGGAGACACATATGCTGCTTTTTGATCATTGTTAGTGTCTTTCAAAATGCAGGTACTGTAAGTGAAGTTACAAGGCTTCACCAAGACAGCCTCCACCTATTTGCTTGTGACTCTAAGTCACTCCTGGTAGTTAAGGAAGAGCAGTGGGGTGATGGGGCTGGAGCAAAGTACCTAGGTCTGGAAAACCACCGCAAGTGAAAGCTGCTGACCCGCACTATATGTCTAAGTACCAAATTCAGGCTCAACAATTCACTCCAGGAGATGGGAAAACTTTTTATTTGTTCTCGTGCCAGCCCCGGATTCTTGGGCTGTCCCATTCAATCCGACAGAACATGCTGACAGACATCAAGTCATTCCTGGCAACCTGGGGCCCTGCAGGTCCCTGCAAGGCCAGTGCTGTGTGAGGATGGTGTCCAAGGTCTTTTAAATGGCTGGGGGGCCTAGGTGCAATGGACGTATTTCAGTAAGTTGGTAATCTGTAACCTAAAATACTTTTTTGGTTTGTTTATTTTTTGCTTTTTAGGCTGACTATCTGGTTATTGAGGCCAGTAATCAGAGAAGTGAAAAACTGTAAGTGTGCGCTTTATGTTTTGAGGACTCATCATTAAGCTGTTTATTCTGGCACATTGTCAAATCTGCAGAAAGGGGCTGGTGGCAGCAGAAGGGGTTACCCAGTGGGGCTGTAGGAATGCCTCCAGTGATCCAATTTCTACCCTGTGGAATGGCCATGCAAATCAGACTTCTCTCCTTGAAGCTGAGAAAGTTTCCTACACAAACATTTCTTTGTAAGCTCAATTAACTTTTACAATAATTTGTGCTTTTAGTTTAAGAACTACAGATGTTGTGTGGGTGTTGGTGAGGGGGTGGGAATGAGAGGGTAAAGGAGCAGGGATAGAGATCCTCCTCCTTTGAAAAATGCCGTAACACTTCCTTGCATGGAAAGAGCACATCAGGTTTTAGAATTACTGAAAAATTTGAATCGTTTGTAGGATGACGAGAGAAAGCCATGGCTCTTTGGTTTGGGGGAGGCCAGACTGGGCCACCTCCCAGCATCCCTCCCTCCTAATGAGACCCAGATCTTTGT
The DNA here is from genome assembly GCF_000442215.2 of Lipotes vexillifer. NCBI lineage: Eukaryota > Metazoa > Chordata > Mammalia > Artiodactyla > Lipotidae > Lipotes > Lipotes vexillifer. Next base: position 849,258 of record NW_006790410.1, on the reverse strand, counting down.
GGCATGATTATCTGGAATTGTAATTTTTATGCGAGAAACAGTCCAAAAGTTGGGGTAGCAGAACCTAGCCATTCATCAAATGCTAGCTCAATTTGCAAAAGACATACAAAACCAAAAATATTAAATAGCAATTGGGGGCAAGTATTAATGTGCTAAGGGACAGGGGAACTCTTATTAACTAGATAATAATTTAATTTTCACTGGGGAATGGTTTTTACCACTAGAAATACACATGCCCTACCCCCCACCTTAAGTCTAGTCACTTCTTATTTTGTGTTGACTTGAGGTTAAAAGGGGGGTGTTTGGGTGTTACTGGATGTTTGTGGCTGTTTCATAGGACAATTCCTAAGTCAATTTATACCCCCAATCCCACAATATTTTTCATATAATGAATGTTATATTCATTATGCCCTCATCCACTTACAAATAGAATTACATTTACAAAACGCTTTATACTTCACACTTGCAAATAATCTCAACTTTCAAATTCATCTCTACCTAATACTTAAGCTACTAAAGAAAATCAGCCTAATAAGGAAGCTACTGAGAATCTAGCCCGCTAGGGTGAAAGCCCCTTGTGACTGCACCCCGCTTAGCGAGGGCAGCGCGGGGACCGCTTCCCTTCAGCGTTTGTACGGCAGATGCCCACTGGACACCTGACCGCCGTGTGTAGGGACCAGCGCAGAGGCTGCCTGTGGTCAATGCTCCTGTCTGAGCGCAAGGATTCCAGCTCCGATGCCTGCCTTTGAGCCAGCTCTGAGGGCGGACCGGTGGGGTCACCCCAGGCAAATTACTTCTGGCTCAGCCTCGCTTTCCCTCCTCTGTAAAATGGGGGTAAAAGTGCCACCCTCTTGGGGTCGGTGTGAGGACGAAATTGTTAACATCTGCAAGACCGTGTCTGCTCACGGAGGCCATCACTGTTATCACTGTCATCAGCACTGTCACCGTAGCATCAGTGTGTGTCAGGCACACGTGAGGTCCGGGCACACGGCCGAGATAGGTCTGACTCTGTTCCTGCCTCGTGAAGCCTGCACTCCAGTGGGGAGACAGACAGCCACCAAATCATGGATCAGTTCGGTGCTGCAGCGTGGCTGCGAGCGGGTGTAGAGGGTCGACCCTGACGCAGTCAGAGCGGCCCTGGCAGGATTCCCTGAGCTCTCGGCCATTCAGCTGAGCTCTTAAGGACAAGAGGAGCTTGGCGAAGTGTGGGGAAGGGCTTGGGGGGCTTTCTTGTAGGAGGAGCTGCGATTGTGGAAGGCTCCCTGGCAGGACATGAGCCTAGCAGAGATGCAGCCCAGAGAGCAGCGAAAGGGGAGGCAGGGGGGCCGCCGAAGGGCTTGCTGCTGAGGACTTTCCATTCCATTTTAAAGGCATGAGAAGCCACCGACAGGTTTCAAACAAGGAGGAACATGCTCAGATTTGTGTTTAAAAAATACCTGCTGTGGGAGATCAGCTCGGTGCTTTGTGACCACCTAGAGGGGTGGGATAGGGAGGGTGGGAGGGAGACGCAAGAGGGAGGGGATGCGGGGATGTATGCAAATGTTGAGCTAATTCACGTTGTTATACAGCAGAAACTAACACAACAATGTAAAGCAATTACACTCCAATAAAGATGTTAAAAAAAGAAAAACCTGCTGCTTTTTGGAGCAAAACCTAGATGGTGCCCCGAAGAGGGCGTGTCCGTACTAGGTCCTGTGGGAGGGGATGTTCTGTGCCAACATCCTGATGTTGCAAGATGCTCCACTGGGGAAACTACATAAAAGGTTGCACTGGGCTTCTCCGTGCCAGTTCTTACAACATGTGAGTTTCCACTTTTCCCAAAACAAGAAGTTTAATTACATTACTTTTTCAGAAGCACAAGCTGTAAGGAAGAAGTCTGGCAGGAACTGTCATCCTTAGAATGTGTCAGCTGTCGGAAAAGCCAAAGCCCTAGGCTGGAGCCCAGTGCTGGTGGTAATGAGCCTGGCTTCTGGCAGTGCCCTGGTGACAGGGGACTCTTCACCTCTAAGTGGGATATCAATAGCTTGTAATTTTCAAACGCTGCGATTTTTTCTTGTAAAGAGGAAAGCCATTATTTTTTTTTAAAGACTACCATATCCTTTTTTTTTTTTTTAATTGGGGTATAGTTGCTTTACAATGTTGTGTTAGTTTCTGCTGTACAGCGAAGTGAGTCAGCAACACGTATACATAGATCCCCTCTTTTTTGGATCTCCTTCCCATTTAGGTCACCACAGAGCACTGAGTAGAGTTCCTGTGCTACACAAGCATGTGGTTTCTACGGTGCACAAGAATTATTTTTCTCTATGCCATGTCGCACCTTCGTAAAATTAAATAACCTCCCTCTTCTAACTTAAACAAAAGGCCTTACTGCCCCGTGGAGAAGGGCCCAGAAAGTCTCCAGAGCAGTGTGGGGAGGCCAGTTAGGCAGCTGCAGAACAGTCTAGAGCCTCAAGACGCAGAGTGGGGTCTGCAGACTGGCAACGCTGGCCTCGCCTGGGAGAGCCTGTTAGAAATGAAGAGTCCTGGGCCCATCGCAGACTCACAGAATCAGAACGTGCATCTTAACAAAGTCTCTAGGAGATGCCCCTGCACTGAGCTTTCCAAGCCTGGCACTAGCATGGTGGCAGGGTCACGGGCAACCCCGACAGGTGTTAGAGAGTCTGAATCCACAGAACTGGGGAGAGCTTTTATAGAAGCACAGAAGAGGCCTTTCCAAGTAAATATCTGGATTGTTTTGAGCTCGTCACGGCAGCAAGGGAAAACGAAAGGCCTAGATAATAGGGACAGACCTTGTGTTCAGTCCAGACCGGGCGAGAGGGGCTGTCCGCCTTGCATGGAGCCTAGTCTCCCTGCTCGGGCTGCAGATGACAGCGGTGCATCCTAGGGACAAGCAGGTGGTGATGGCTCCCGACCGCCAGCCAAGTGCACTGCCCACAAGGGTCCATCCTTTGAGTTAGTTACGCCGAGTCCAAACCTGCATATCATGACAATGCAGACTTCAAAAAAGTCCTCAGATGCATGGTATTCACATAGGACCCCCTAAGCTTTCTAACTGGAGGCCACAACCAAAGGATATCCGGAACAACATCGTAATTGAAGAGTTTAAATTCGCAATTTTGAGATTCTGTAAACACCAACAATGTCAAACAAGTCTCCAGAGCCCGGGTCCACACTTTGTGTGGGATTCAGCCTCCATCGTGAATAACTGAGCCAATTTAAGGCCTACATGTGCCTATACAAAATCCTGGTAGAGATCTGAAACATACTGATTTCAATAAAACATGCTGAAACAAAGCTTTCAGATTTGATTGAAGTGGTAATGGAATGTCACAGGGACATCTAGTGCCAATAGCACAGGGGGAAAATACTGACAAGTCTGAACATTTTAAAACCATGTCTGATCTAGAGCAAAGAGTTTTCCTGTAGCTGAAGCTATAGCTTTCCTGTTCATGTCCCTATTCCTTTATGCACTCTCTCTAATTAGGCTTTAGAAACACACACACACACACACACACACACACACACACACACACAGAGCTTTAATTCTGTGTTTGAGCTGGGAAAGTTCAGTTGCTCTCGTCTTTCATTACATTTCCCCCACATTTTGATCCCTCTCTCTCTTATCCTATAGGCTTTCCTTCTCAGAAACTGCATCTTAGATTTAAACTGACACTGACATTCATACCAGTGAGACACTGCAGCTCTAAAGCTCCTCTTACAAAGCCTCATGAAATGAAGCACATGATAGAGATGGGGTGAAGCTCTTCAGGACGGTGCCAGCAGTCGTCTGTTACATAAGTAACCTCTGAAAACACTTTACATGGAGGTACACTTCAAGTATGAAGAAATGCATTTTCCCACAGACTCTATTCTAAACAGAAAGTAAAGACCAAACACCTTAAGAAGAATATATCCTTTCTGGGCATATAATCTTGAGCAGAAATATGCAGTATTTTTAGTTAAGTTTTCCTCATGTTAGTTTATCAAAGGAATGATTATGCTGATTACTATAAGTGCATTTTGAATGTTAATTTCTTAATTGCTTGAATAGATATTTATGGGCAAAAAATATCTCTTTTACTCCTTGGCTTTCACCACAGCATCACCATCATTCCACAAATTCACCTGAAACTTACTAGGTCATACCAAGAAGGGTCTGTAGCCGCTCATCACATTTTTTTCCATACAAGAAATTTAAGACACAGCCTGGTAAAATTGGAGGAACCAGGTGGGTCATTTTCAATATCTTCTATAGGAAGCCAGCAGACTAAAAAGGAATTCGTGACCTAGTCTTGTGACATTTTTCCTGATCATAGGCCATCACTCTAAAACAACCCAGCATGTGGATTATGTTAATGTGATCTTTGTATGGAAGGTGTGCTACTGTAAACTATTAATTAATTAACCAATCAATTCATCTATCTGTCACCTTGAACACAAGGCACTTGTGCACTGGCCCCTGCCCTGAAGGAACTCCGTCCGAGGCAGAGACAGGACGTTACATGCTGGAAAGAAGTTACGGCAACTGCTCAGCCTGCTAATTCTCAGCTAAGCGAGGATAGAGGGCACTTTTAAAACAAAAGCTTCCTAAAGGATCTGATGCTTGAGTGTATTGTGAAGAGAGTAGCTTTTCGCTGTGCAGGGGAACACGGGGAGACAGAACAAAGGAACGGAACATGAGAAGACTCGGAGGGGGCGGGAAGAAGCAGGGAGACACAGGCCCATCCGCTGAGCGAATGCCAGCCTGCAACAGCAGCTCCAGAAGTGAGCCGGGCACTGATCAGAAGCAAGGAGCACACAAAGCGCTGGCAGTGGGGGGAGGGCATGTGGCTGGCAGGCAGGCAGGCAGGGGCCGCCATCACCGTGTGCGCTGCCAGAGGGCAGGGAGGACGAGACCTGGGTGCCACAAGGGAGGCTGAGGGCTGGGAGCAAAGGAGGCCAGTGAGAGGTGTGGGTGTTGGGGTCTCAGAGGCGGAGCCTCCTGGGTCATGGTGAGGTCTCAGAGGGCTCTTAGGGAGGAGATTCCCATGCTGCTTGTTTCACAGAGTACCTAAGTAAGTTGATATCATTTCTTTCAGAAAGTGGGCTCAGATCCACCCTCTAAATCTTTTCGGGATGGACTCTAAGGGTCTGAATTGACTTAAAAAAATCTAACAGTCTATCTATTTGATTTTTAAAAATTGTATCGTGTTAAGACAACGTGGGACCTATCCTCCAAACGGGTTTTCAGCGCACAGTACAGCGCCACTTGATGGGATCGGACAGCGAGGAGCCCCCTGCACAGAACAGACCCCGACAAATACACTTGTTAGATGTCCGAATTAATTACAGCACACACTCGATTGCATCACTGAAATACCTTTTTAGTCTGGTAAAGGGGAGGGCCTTCTCATATTAAGTTCAATTAATTGACATTATCCAGGAAAGCTTGGTAATCTAAAACAAAAGATAAAAACCACCCATTATGCTGCAGAGTGGTGTACTTCTTGTCTGTTTTTAATGGTGATTCTCTGAATGGAATTCAGATAGAGAAAGAAAGTAATAGGGGTGGTGGCCGGGCTGGGGGTGGAGCGGAAGACAGCAGCAGAAAGCATGGCCCAGCCGGCTATGGCTACGAGGACGAGCGCAATCTCTAGAAGGGCAGGATCTCCTGCTCTTCGTGTCATGGAATTACGCAAAGATGTCCAAGACATTCCTCTAATGGCCAAGCCACTGCCTGACAGGAAGAGATGGCACGATGCCATGGAGAGGACACGCCCTACCTGCCCTGCCCTGGTCCCACGCGGGGAGGGGCAGTCCTGTCTGCTTTTGACCTCCTCTGTTGAAACGGCTTCCGAACGCCAGCGGCAAGGACAGCAGGACAGCCTCGTCCTCGGGTGCCTGATGGAAGAAGCTCACCTTTTCTCTGGTATCAGAGTTCCATCCCCAGATCTACTCACGACTGTGCACTCAGAGGTCTGGATTGCATGGGGTTTCCAAAGAGGACAGCGCGAAGAATTTTTGCTTTAACGTTCAACTGGGAGCTTCCTTACGCTGACCGGTCTGAGACATTTCCCTATGTTGTAACACTTGGATCGGGTTCATGGAATCGTCCCCACTTTCAAAACAGATGACCTCTCACTAGAAGATTCACTTATCTCTTTCCCCTCAGCCCAGTAAACCAGTCCAGCAAAGTCCTAACTTGTAACAAACAGGCAATTCACTCTACCAGACAACACAGTTATCTAATCTCCCAAAAATGACACCTGGCAAGTTTCTAACCATAATGCCATTTGCCTCGTTTCCATCAACATTTCTTCTTACAAGGAATATTCATAATGCCTTTTAAGTCTGAAGGCTCCATAACTAGTGGAAAATAAAATAATAATAACTGGCAGCCCCTGACAAGCAGCCTCTGTTCCGAATGAGTGTTTGAAGATTACCAGAGAAGTTCCCAGGAGAATGAACGAGCTCTTGCGTCATTCATCAAACGTTCACTGGCCCCAAATGCGTGCCAGGCCCTGTGCTTGTTACTGGAGGGGTGAACGGTCTTCGCCCTCACGGAGCTGACAGTCTGGGAAGAAAAACCGACACTAAATACAGCTGGGGATTCCTGACACCACCATTGATGAGCTGATTTGCAGGGTAATGAGTAGATGCCTTTCCAGATGGGTCGTAGCCACATAAATGTCCTCATGGAGGTCATACATTCTTTTCTCTATCAATGTGAACAACTTTCAAATGAAAGAGTGGAAGCGATTATTTGTCCAAGAAAGCAAGCACTTCCTTTTACTATTAATCAAGTTGCCCAACACCCCTGTGGGCCCCTAATCTGGGAGACGCAGCCGCTGCAGCGCACTGTCACACACGGCGGGAGGATGGAGAGACACAACAACGCAAGGGAAAAACCTAGAACGCAAGCCTGCTCTGGCCAGGTGGATGGCCTTGGACCCATGCAGGATCACATGAAAGAAAAAGCATCCCCAGTCATATCTAGCCACCTGATTAGAGCACTGACCTCCGCAATAATCGTACTCCAGGAGCTCAGGACACCGCTTCTCAAGCCCTTGGAGGGCCTATGAATTACCTGAGATTTTGTTAAAATATGCCACCAACAAGGAGAGATGAAGGAGACGGGAGAGCTGGGACAGGGCGGTCCCCCAGGCCACGAGGCAAAAGCAGACACCACGTTGTCCAAAGCTGCAAAAGCTTGGAGCAGGTGAGAGGAAAGGCATGGACCAGATCTCAACTACAGAGGCAGTCTCCGAGCCTTTCCCAGATGAGTTTCAGTGGCGTAGTGAGAACACACGGATTATATTCTGAGGAAATGCACACACTGGCTAGGAGGAGAAAATGCACAGTGACAGTTTCTTCTCACATTTGCTGGGATAAGACCATCTCTGACTACACTGCAATTTGAAATTCTAGTTTCCAAGGATTAAACATTTGTTGGAGATATACAACTTTAGAGCCAACATTACTTCCATATATTTCCCCCAACTTTACTCAGGCATCATTAACAAATAAAAAGTATATCTATTTAGGATGTACACTGTGATGATTTAATAACACACGTTATGAAATGATTGCCATAATTAATACATCCATCACCTCACAGAGTTACCATGTGTGTGTGTCACAGAGTTACCGTGTCTGTGTTTGTGTGTATGTGTGTGTGTGGTGACGACACTTCAGATCTACTCTCTTAGCAAATTGCAAGCACACAAGACAGTATTATTATCTGTAGTCACCATGCACTTTTAAACACTCCAAAGGCTGCATTGGGATCAGACACTTAGGTCATATCCTATCCTATCAAAGAAAAGGAGAGTCTGATGTTGAATTCTGAGCCTGTAATCTCACTGTGTTACATCTCATGGGAAAGGACTTGCAGACCATCACACAGACTGTGCACGCAGAGAACAGAGTACTCAATGTAGTATTAGAGAAGACTTTCAAAAGGCCTGCATTTCACAGCATTCATATTCTTATCGGATTAGACAATATTATGAAATTAAGGTCTTAATAATGATACCTTTCTTTCTTTCTTTCTTTTTTTTTTTTTTTTAGCGGTACGCGGGCCTCTCACTGTGGTGGCCTCTCCCGCTGCGGAGCACAGGCTCCGGACGTGCAGGCTCAGCGGCCATGGCTCACGGGCCCAGCCGCTCCATGGCATGTGGGATCTTCCCGGACCGGGTCATGAACCCGTGTCCCTGGCATCAGCAGGCAGACTCTCAACCACTGCGCCACCAGGGAAGCCCAAATGATACCTTTCTTGCAGTAATAAATGTAGTAACACTTTAATTGTAAAATGAGCAGTGGGGAAGGGCAAGTGCTTGCAGGCTTACCTGAACTTCCCACGGACCTCTATTCTTTTCTCCTTGCCTTTGGAGCAAAAGTAGGATTTGTCAAAAATAAAAATAAAAACATTTTTGGAGTGTATTTTTAAACTCTAGCTTTCCAGTAAGAATTCGCAAAGTGAAACCACCAATTTTCCTGCCAGTTTGGCACTGAGAGCACATTTATGGGGCTGATTTGGGCCTTCTGATCTGCCACTTCAGTGTCCCGCCACCCCTGGTGCCTTTCCGAGCTCACACCGCTGACCCTAGGGCTGTGAGTGACTGACTGACTTGCCGTGTGCCGGTGGATGTGAACTTTCTGTGGGGCAGGCACTGTGTCTGCTGGACTTGCTGCAGCCGTGTCACTGACACCTGCTCGGGGGAGGGTGGCGGCTGATACAGGGCTGACCCCATGGGAAGCAGCTTCCCCGGCAGTGGGCGGACCTGTTCCTCAGTGACCTGCTGGGCCCGCCCTGCTCTAGCATTTCTGCTGAAAACCTGCAGGGGGAACTTCCTTCTAAGTATTTTATGAAGACAAATAAAGGATTCATTAATAAAAACTTAACATGTGCTGGAGACTTGCGAAGCTCTCAACGAGGTGAGAGCGCACGTGCGGTTCCAACATGGATTTACAGACGTGAAGGGGGGCGTCAACCCATTTCCTTGGTGTCCATCAAGGGCATCCTACAAAACGCCTGTGGACCAGTCTGAGAAGGTGGCCCACGGATGGTACCTGCTGCGGAGGGTCTGGGTGACTCCACAGAGCTCCTACCGTTAGGACAGGGCCGTGACCCAGACGCACGTCTCCCCTCACTCAGTGCCCGTCCTCCAGGGTCGCCTTGGCTTTCCTAGGACCAAATGTTCCTCCACGTAGCAGACATGGCCAAAAGGCCTTCCGTTTTGACAAGCTGCCTTGTTTGATTCTCGCAGCTTAACTGTAACATGCTTCTTAATTGTGGAAGTCAGAGAGGACGGGTTTTCCCAGAGGAAATGCCTCTCCCTTCTAGAATGTTACATCTTTCTTTGGGTGCCATGATCTCTCTTCCACACACACATTCATTCAATAAACATTTACTGATCTAAAATGGGGGCAAGAAAACCTTTAACCACACCCCTGTCGCACTTTATAAACCACTGGAATCAAAAGAGCAAATACATTTCCTTTCAAATTTGCTGAATAGTTGTCATTGGTATGAGAGGTGTTAGATTTATTGTGAACAAGACAGAAGTTATATTAACTGCATATGTCAGAAGTTATTTTCATTTTCATTATGGCTTAAATACAGATTTACGCTGTATTGACTAGAGGCACCAAACAGAGGGTCTGAGTTCTAGGAGCATCCAGGCCACAACCGTCTGTAAGGTCTCGAGAGAGTCATTCTACCACCTGACGCTTAGTTACGGTTTAATGGAGTGAACTGTTGGGCTGGAGGATTTCCACACTTTTTTTTTTTCACTGTTCCCTGCAGCATGTGGGATCATAGTTCCCTGACCAGGGATCAAACCCCTGTCCCCTGCCTTGGAAGCATGGAGTCTTAACCACTGGACCACCAGGGAAGTCCCCAAGTTCTCTTTTTTTTTTTTTTTCCTTGCGTTATGCGGGCCTCTCACTGTTGTGGCCTCTCCCATTTGCGGAGCACAGGCTCCGGACGCGCAGGCTCAGCGGCCACGTCTCACGGGCCCAGCCGCTCCGCGGCATGTGGGATCCTCCCGAAACGGGGCACGAACCCGCGTCTCCTGCAACGGCAGGCGGACTCTCAAGCACTGCGCCACCAGGGAAGCCCCCAAGTTCTCTTTTAAGTGTCGTCCTCTAGGATTTAGGGAATGGCCCTGGGAAAACTGAAAATTCATATCGTCTAGGGAGAGAACAAAGCAGAGAGACCACATGTCAGCTCCTGGTCCTTGGTCAGAGTTGACTGTGGCCCATGGCCTTATACAACCCTCACGCTTTGTTGAAGAAGACAGGCTTTTCTGTAGCAAATGTGAATTTTTACAAAATCTGCAGGGAGTGGGGTATAAACAACAAACCATTATTGAATGTAGTGCCTCAGGCCTTTTCTGTTTTCTGACGTTATGTCATTTAATCTTCACTTAATCCTGTCCTTTATTCCAATTCTACGACAGGAGAAACCGAGGTTTAAAGATAAGCTACTCAGTTGACAACGGCAGAAGCAATAGTCAAGCCCATCTCTGCCTTATAGCCTGTTCCAGGTCCCACGCTGCCTCCTTGGCATAAAGGCTATGTTTATAAATTTAAGAAAATTAATTAATTTTAAGAAGGTTAATGAATATTGACTTTCACCATTAGATTTCCAGGAGCACAGCCATCAGAATAGTTAAAATAAGAAAATCAGACAACATAAGCATTGGGGCAGATCCAGAGCAAATGAAACTTTCAAACACTGCAGGTGGAGTATAGTTTGCTAAAACCACTTCAGAAAATTTTTTTGTAATATCTACTCAAGTACAGCAAACCCACACCCGATGACCCAGCAATTCCTCTCCTAGGTACCCAACAGAAATGCAGAGGAGTGCACTGTATTCACTGTGCGATAGTATTCAGAAACATGTGCGATAGCACTCACTGTCTCATAACTGCAAAAAAGAGAATAACTCAAACGCCCATCAATGGTAGATGGACAAATGCAGTGTAGAACTCTCATAATGGACTGTACAGCTGCGAATGAGAGAAATACAACTCCATAGAACAACATGGACAATTCTGACACATAATGTTGAGTGAAAGAAACCAGACCCACCAGAGTACTTGCTGGATGATTCCATTTATACAAAATTCAAGAATAGGCAAAACCAATCCATGGTTATTATCATTAAGATAGTGGTTACCATGCTCCAGAAGGAGACACTTGTTACAAGTGTCTCCTAACAAGAGGCTTGTTATCCTGATCCGGGTGCTGGTTACAAAGTGGGGTTTGGTTTGTGAAATTCATCAAATCGCACCCCTTTGATCTGTGCACTTTTCTGACTCTACGTGATACATGAATTGAAATTTTCCTTGAAAAAATTCTAGGACTGCTGCTCCCTATAAGAAAAGCTGCCTGGGTTGAACAGAATCCCCCGTCAGGAATCAGGCTTTCTGAAGGGGCCATGCATAGGGCTGGCAGAACATACGAACAGGAGATCCCCGCGGGGGCCAGGACAGTGCGATCCAGCTCAGGACCCTTCACGGCCTCTCACCAATTCACCTGCCAAAGAGAAGGGCTGCCAGGGCTGGAGTTCTAAGCACAGTGTGGGCACAGAAATCTCACTCACCTACCCTGGATCGGAAGCAGAGAGGGCCTGGACTTTCCCCGTACTTGAGATCAGGGATCCACCTGCACGGAGAGGCGTTTAAACAAAGAACACGCATGGTCTCAAATCCATGCCATCAAGTCTCCCTTTTGCCAGGGCAATCTGTCCTTTCTAGCATGATTAAGCTGTATTTTCAAGTGTAAAACAAGTAAGGTTATAACAATAACCATGAACCCACACACTCTGCCCCCTCTTCCAAACTGAGGACGCTAATAAAACACCCTAAACCCTGACTTGCGGACACTTCTTTCCAACTTCAGACGCTTATCTGTGTTTTGGAACCCTGTGCATCTTCCTTCACACACCTGCTGTCATTTAAAACGTAAAGTTTTAACAATACATGATTGCCCTGAGGATTATAAAGTTTACTGAGGTCATTCTCTATTCCAGTTATGCAGTCCAGGGGCCAACCAGTCCAAGTACCCAGCAATGACACTGGCATGTCGTTGTGTAAATGGGATTACATGGAAGAGGGAAGGGCACACAGGAAGTTCTCCATGGAACTGACAGAGTTGATGTAAATACATTACCGGGTCTGATTAGCAGCAGCCTGAGCGTCTGAAGGGAACTTGTGGGTGGGGAGTGAAACCTTGAGGAACCCATGTCCTGCAGTCCCAGGGGCCCCTGCGCCAGGCCTGAGGGATTCCTAACAGCCTCCACCTCCGAGAAGGCTTCCAGGAAACCCTTCAGATTTACAGATCTGTGAGTCACTCTGCAATCCTGTGACTGATTACAGAATCTATTTTTAAAAGACAGAAGAGTTAAAGTCTTAGGTAATGATAAATATAACTTCTTCAATGTGATACAGGACAATACACATTTATTAAACAGAATTCATAAAAATGGCAACCACTGAATACGTACTCTGTGTGGGCAGTGTGCGTGGCGTTTCTGCAGTTATCCTGGTAGGTAAGGTCCTGCTTCACAAGCCTATTGTGGCGTTAAGATATCACGCCTGTCAAGAGCCTGATGCACTTTTATTGTACTTTTGTCTAAGTAGAGTCTTGGTGATATTTTAACTTAGGGTATTTTTTGAAATCATCTTATGTTTTCATGTAAACTTAAATAATAATAAATAAAAGGCTGCAATGTTTCATTATTTCTGTGAAATTTCCTTCTCTCAAAAGCTGTTATTTACATAGGTGGTAACAATGTATTTCATTCTTTCTGAAATGCCAGGAAAACCCCCCCCGAAACACACATATTAAGACTTTGAGTCTATCGGACACAGTGCCATAGAAGAGAATGAATTCTCCAATTACATCAAATCCAATGGTTCCTTATGATAAAAATTAGAAATGGACATTCTTAAAAATAGTATTTGTTTAAAAAATTGCTGAATGTCCAATACTAAGAAACTATTATAAATAAATGATTGCGCATAGATATAAAATTGAGGGCTCTGACAATGAAACATCTTTTTAAAACATTAAATGCCACAGAAAAATCTCAGGATACACTGTTAATGAGTAAAAAACACTTATACGTACTAATCTGTTAACAATGGTTGTCTCTGGACGACAAGGTTTTTATTTACTACATGGCCATTTTCCAGGACAGCCATGTCTTACTTTTTAGATGGAAGACAAGGTATTAAGTGCTAAGAGAAAGGGAAGCACGATTCTCAGTGTCTCTGGAGGGGGGCACTTCTCCCCATCCCGGGAACCTTCAAACCCCTGCCCCCCAAGGCAGGGCCCAGACCTGGGAAACAGCGAGTCCGGTCGGGTGAGCCTGGTCCAGCAGCGTTTCTTCAAAGCTCCCCAGGTGGCCCCAGGCTGGGGAGTAAGGCATGTGTCCTGCTTTCTAGAGGTCTGCGGGCCTTTGGGTGGGACTTGAACTCCTGTCAAAAAATTCCAGAGCCCATACACAGCCCTGCTTCTTACCAATTCACCTTGGGGTCTCTGTCGTAGATAAATTGCTTGTATCAGAATTGAAGTTCTGTGAATATACCGGGCTAGAATGTTGAACAAAAGCTGGATTTCTGAGGTATGTTTTTGGATCAATAGTGAACCTAATTAAAGCTTTCAATGAATTTCCCCTTATTGATTCCTTACTGGAGGACATCCATTGAAAAAATATCGGGAATGTGGAAAGAAGATGATTTACTTGTCTACAGGGCAAAAACATAACGTTTATACACATCAAAGACTTTTCACACTTTCAGAGGAAAAAGGAGACCAAAAGGACCCCCTTGCCAACACCCAGGAGAACAAGAGCTGGGCATACATCTCACTGTACACTTCACCTGGGAGATGAGCGACTGCCTGGATGCCAGGGGACTTGACTAGGAAGTGTTTTCATGGGATGAACATGCTTATTGAGCACTCCCTGTGCAGGAGGCACACACGCTATCTTATTTAGTCACCACGACCATGAGACAGGGCGAGCTGTACTATCGGACTGTGTCACTAGCAGTCAGAATGCTTAGGCAATGAGCTGTCCCAGTTCACTGAACTCTCCATGTAACTGAAGCTGAGTGACAAACCTGACTGGCGTGAACCTTTCCGGGTGTGTGGGAATCACTGTTCTGCCCGCCCAGGCGCTTCTCTTAGCGCTTTGGCTCCAGGGTCTGGTCCAGTTATCCCCTCATTTCACTCGCAAAAGTGTGCTGGTTTGGAGGGGAAAATTGTACGGACATCCTGAATCTACAGGGCATAATTTTATCTTCCTTTGATGACTGCCCCAGGATCACCAGGATAAAATGATACCTATCTTTTTAGAAGACGGGACTGGAACCCAGGGACTTGGGTGGCAGTTCCTGTGTGACTGCCAGGCTGTGCGTCTGATGCAAATCACACAGGACTGAAGGTCAGGAGACGGATTCCAGGGCTGGCTCTGCCACGAAGTGCCCGGGCGACCTGGGCCGGTTACAAAAGCCCTCTGGACAGCAATTTCATAGCCTAACAAGGATCGTCGTGATGTCACATTTCAGACAGTATTTTGCAGCCACTCTTTCTTGTTTTTCAACTCTAGCATCAAGCCTTGTAGGAAGACCCCCTCTCACTTTTCGTGTGAGGTGACCGAGGCCCAGGTGGGCTTTCTGATTTGGACCTGTGCAGCCCTTCTTTCCTCAATGCTTCCCCATCTGCGCAGATCCTGCCAAGAAGCCCCACGGGGCTCACTCTGAGGCCACGTCCAGACGATGCTAAAGGCCTTGACTGAAAGTGACAACCCCCAGCTAATCGTCTGTTTGTTTTGACTGCGAATTACGGGTTTGAGCAATGGCCCCCTCCCACCAGCTGCCTGGTCACCGGGCTGTCGTGTCCTCATAGTTGGCCCAAGATCCTGTTGCCCGCCGTGACCACGGGACCAGGGAGGACACGGAGAGGAGGCCGTCAGAATGTCCCCAAGATCGTGTTGATGTCACCGTGAATATCCAAGAGACGCAGAAGGGCGGAACACTCACTTGGTGCGGGTTTTTTCATATATCTTTGGGAGGTCACTGTGGCGCACAGGTTAAAGGCTTACTGTTATTGCAGTGGGCTTTTTCCAGCCTGAAAAGGAGGAGGTAAAGGGCAGCTGCCCTTTTGCCCACGAATCCTGTGCACTGCTCAGCGGAGGGCTTTCAGGTAAGGCCGGGGTCGGCAGCGGTCACGGAAGAGCCCGGCTCTAGCTCTGCCAGGCCTTTAGCACGAGCTGTCAACCCACCCCTCCAACCCCATGCCCCCAAGCCCCTGCACCCCCTAACAGCAGCTCTGGGGTGCCCTCAGGCTGAGGGAGACGATGTGGATGAAAGCACTTAGCACAATGCCTGGCACAGGGGAACTATGATTGGGGTACACATTTCACTTTTTCCCTGTTTTAAAAACCTTTCCTTTTAGTGGCGCCACCCTAAGCCTTCCTAAATGTGGCATTTCCATGGTGTTTACCTGGTGGGCTGCTGACGTAAGAGGCCAGGCCGCTTCCCAGGGTAACAGTCCTCTATTTGATCTCATCTTATTTAACTGAACACATTTACTCTTGAGGTGAGGCCAGCTCAACTAACGGTTTAAGTCAAGGAATTCATCTCTATAGGATTTTATTCAATCCGGACGGTAACAATATTTTTAGTACTTTTTAGAACACATTTTAGGCAATTTTAAACCTAAGACATTCACTGCTGCATTTTATTCAAGAAGGCTGGTAAGTCCTCCCGGGCTCAGGAAACGGAAATCCAAGTCTAATAAGAAAAAGGTGTGAGGTAAGAAAAAACAGCTAAGGAAGCAGGATGAAACCTGCCTCACTGGGCAGCTGCCCCAAACCCGTTACTGGGGGTTGAAATCATACCCTGGTTGACTGAGCCCAAACCACAAAGTGTCTAATGAACAAAGCACAGCACTGCAGCTCTGGTCACTTTGCTGTTGCACGGCTGGAGCTGGAGGACCTGGTCGGCTGGCTCAGGGGTGCTCGCACTTGGTACCTAACCCAGCTGGCAGGAATCTTGGGGAAGAGTGCGGGCAGCTGTCTGCTAGCATTCAGCAAGTCCAAATCCAATTGCTATGGTTTCTGAATCAGTTCCTGGGATATAAATGGAAGGGGGAAAAGGCACAATGATGCTTCCAAGAATAAAAGCAGTAGAAGTCTGGAAACCCCCCAAAACTCTACTCACTGGAAGGAAGCTTTTCTGAAGGTACTTGAATCCCCTTCAGTTCTGCATACTTGCTGCCAATGGAAAATGCAATCACTCCCTTCTTGGCTCTGAAACGTTTTTCTAGCTACTTCACACCTGGGCCCAAGATCTGCCAGGGGCCAGCTGGTCATTGTGCAGAGTCTGGTGGCTGATGGCCAGCAAGAGGCAAGAGAAAGGAAAGCGGAGCTCAAATTGGTCCCAAATACAGTCTGAAGAGCAATATCTGAAATTCGACTTCTGGGTGTGAACAGGAAGCAACATGGAAATGCAGTAATTACGGGACTGGGAGTGGCTTGGGTCCTTGATTCTGTTCATGCAGATACAGTCTCTTATGAATATCTTAGGCTATGGATACATGTTAATTGAGCTCTCTCTCTCTCTCTCTCTATGACTAAATAATCTTAAGACGCCTAAGATTTAAGACAAAGGCCTATGGATGATGGAGGGCAGTGCTGATGCAAACCTTGGGGTGTGCCCAATTTCTGCTGCCTTTCCCCTGGTGGGGCTGGGAGGGCTGCCCCAACAGCCGGGCTGACCCTGCAAGTTTGGACGGGCTCGGCTGTAGGGACACAGACACACACTTCTGTGCTATCACCTAATGGGGATTAGTGGGGATGGATTCACAGAGCCATCTCTCTCTATCGAGACCCCTTGTCTCTCTCTGGAAATTCTCATGAGATTCATAGAAATTCTTCTCTCCTACCCTCTTCCCCCACAGACTCTTACAGTGATAATATCACACCTCTTGATATCTGTTGGCATTGTTATCAATTTCTTCTATCTTTTTGCACCCCCTAACGTACCTCCACATTTGGTTATCTAGGTGACGTTGCTCTCAGCGGAGGGCTAGCTTGCCGGAGTTCCTGCGAGGAAAATACACAACCAGCCTTGGAGTAGTACCCAGGTTTTCTCTTCCTTCAGAAGTTCACTGGAGAACAATTTAGGTACTCATTCAGAAAGAGAGTGTTTTTATACGCCTGTTTTTGTTTGTTGAAATACCAAGGCCTCTTTGTCATGCGAATAAACAAATACCCACAGTCCTAGGCTCAACAGATTAATAGAATCTATCCTTTGAGACAAAGGTTTACACCTAAGCCAAGAGGAAGAATCACTTTAAGGTCTGAAAAGGATTTAAGTCCTTCTGCAAAGGTAATTTTCTGACTAACAATGACTCATATGGGAAAGAGAGGAAGGCTTTGCATTACTGCGTCAGGGCCTGTCTCATCTTGCTTTCTGCTTGGTCTCCGGCCATAGGATCCCTTGTAACCAAGCACTGTGCTTTGTGCCTTGTACCGGCCCTTGGTTTTTTTGAAGATGGCCATGAGGCAGAAATCAGCCTGCAGTTACTGTTATCTGGGAACACAGTGCAATGCCCGAAGATCTTTCCCCCCTCTAGATATTCCTTACGATTCACCCGACACGGATGTAAGTCTCCCTGTGTAACTACAGTAAAATTTGATCCTTGGGAAGAATATGAGTCCTTGAGGGTACCTTTTGTTTGGATTACATCCATATATTTTATGTTGAAAGAGACTTTAAATAACATTGCAGATCCCATAATTTCATCCTCTGTGTATATTAATATATTCCCTTTCTAACTTCCAAGGCTGTGGAATTTACTGCCTAATAAGGCAGACTGTTCTTCCTTTGGGCCTTTACTGTTTATCCTATTAAATGCTGCCCTTCATCCTTCTCACATTCTAGTCACTCTATCACAGTACCCTATGTTTTTTCCAACCATCATTGACCAGTATCATTAATTTCCTTTTGCTTTTGTAAGTTTACTTCTGCATTTTCTGTTTTCCGAACTAAAATGTAAGCTCCACGAGAGCAGGCAACTGGCCAGGCCTGTGATCCTGCTGCCAAGGTGCTCTGTGCATCCTTTCTAAGCCTATGGAAGCCCCATAGCTTGGAGTCTGGCCCCGCCCACCCCCAGCCCCGCCTC
>NW_006790410.1:825671-830839 GCF_000442215.2 Lipotes vexillifer | reverse complement strand
TCCTGCTCTGGAGAAACGCTCTGAAGATCTGAGGATGGCTGTCCAGCCTGCGGCCCACTCCCAATGTCTCCCGTCGGGGCTAAACAGCCTCAGCTCTTTCAACTATTATTCATGAATCCTGGGCAGGCTACGTTTCCTCAGTCCTCGCCTAGTTTCACACCTTCTTAAAATGTAACACTTAAAACTCTCAAAACCTCTGACCAGATTTCACTTCCAGGAATTATCCAACAGAGACTTACCTAAGTGCATAAAAATGTATGAACAAGTATGTAACCTTTTCTAGAAATAAGCCAAATATCCAACAACAGAAGGTTGGTCAGACAGATTAGGGCACATTCTAATCCTGGTATACAGGGCGGCTATTGAAAGCATGCATCCACATGGAATCTGCTCAAGTTGTAGTATGAAGTTAAAAAGAAAAAAGGAACTTTTAGAACACGATTACAAACATGAGTTACAAACTCTAAATTATAGGTTAGAGCACGGATATGATTCTATTTTTGTTGAAAATTCATTACGTATACACACTTCTCTCTCTCTCTCTCTCTATACACACATGTATATACATACACACACACATATATATGTCTCCATACACACACATATATGCTGTATGAAAGGCAAAGTTTGGGGGAAAGCTATAAACTTGTTATTTCTCAGTTGTGTGGGGATAGGTTTATGGGGATTTTTACTTTATGTCATATATTTCTATAAGTTTTGAAGTTTTAAAAATATATATGTATATATAATTATAAGGTTACTTGGAATATCAGAAAAGCAAAATGTTACTTCAGGAGAGGTCTGGCGAGGGAAGCAGGCCAGCACCAGTTCCTCGTTTGCTCTGAACACCAGCCATCCTTCCATTAATTCATAAGAGGTGCTCAAGGTGTGTTTTGGAACGCAGAGAGTAAGTCTGCACGAAGCTTGCAGGCAACCACAACTCCTGGTTTGTCCAACTCCTAGCCCGCACTTCTCAGAAGAGTCTACATATAGCCATTTCCTATCGCTAGTGGCTTTTCTAGGCTCCTACATGAAAAATAAGACTAGCTCAGGGTCAGAGAATTTTGTACTTGGAATGAGTCACAGTACAGCTAAGAATCACCTTTCAGAAGTTCTGCCAACTTATAAAGAATAGAACTTTTGTTTCAACTTCATCTTTCAAGGATAGCGCCTGAAGAGGAAATACAGAGCTTTGTAAGAAACCCAGTGGGATCCAGTAAAAAGATGTTTCATTTACACAGCAGTGGACTTGTCTTCCAGTTATTCTTTGCTTATTGACATTTTTATGCATAGTGTAACACAGTATAACCATCCGCATGGTTTTAAAATATTTTTCTTAGTTTGCGAATCATTTATTTTGCAAGTACACCTGTCTTTTCAGTAGTTTGTTTCAGATAACGGGCGGGGGGGAAATCTAGTGAGTGGGCAAATTCTCTCCAGATAATGTATAGGCACTTGTGCAAAAATCATCCCACAATTTCATATGCAAACACTGTTCTATCTCCAAATCTGCGGCCTCTGGAATTTGGAAGTCAAAATGTACTCTGGACAAGCGGGATTCACTCCTGTGCTTTATGATGCACTCTGTCTGGCAGGACATGTCTGGGACATTACAAGATGCTGAAAAATAGGAACTCTGATATCTCCCACTCGCTGCAGCATTCACTCCTCACATATTCCCTTTCTTTGGGGTTATAAGGCCAATATTTCACATGAAATTCATTAAACATGAACATCTGAAATAGTAATAGATTTTTTATATCACTTAACTCTATAAGTGCTACTGAAAACAAAACAAAACAAAACAACTGGAAAATAGTCTATATGACTAATTAACAAGACCTAATGGGCATTTTCCTTCACTGAGGAATCATATTCTTCTAGTGATCATTTGCTTGTCACGTAGCTTGCCAACGGAAATAGGAAAAAAAATATACACCAAGTATCGGGAACAAAAAATGGGAAGAAAGAGGAAGTGACAGACGGGAGGAAAGACATTTGTTACAACATGAACTATCTTGTGTAAACAATGAGAATGCCTGGGCTTTAATAAACCAGATGCTGCCAGATTATGCTTAATATATTTTTTTTCTGACAAAGCAGATTTACTTTTCCTGTATTGTAATTTTACTTAGAAAAACACAAGGTTGGAAATACATATGCATGTTTTATATGCAAACATATTATACGTATATTTAACGTGTTCATTATGAAAACGAATTCAGGAACATCTGAGTTAGGACTGAAGACAGTTCCATGGTTAACAGGGTAATGTCTTGACTCCTAGACTTTTAACAAGATCTCTAAACACCACTTTTTAAAAACTATTGTAAAATATGCATTTTACAATGCAGGTGTTGAGGAATAATTGATAAACTGCTGCATTAAGGATACGTATTGATAGGATGCAACAAAATTCCAGAGTTTGGGGAAAACATCTTAGAATTAAAGTCTGGAAAGTCACTTTGTATTAATCAAGTCTAGACTTTTACATGAGATGATTAATTTGAAAGGTTTTACTTTAAGTCTTTGATAAAGGTAAAATTTCCCTCAGGCCTGTGGACCGTGGAGCACACAGCGCATCCCTGGACGTGCAGAGTGGACTGAGGAGACAGGACTGAGTACTGATACACAACCACTGGACAATCTGGTGCCCAAAGAAATGAGATCGACTTCAAGTTAGGAGCAGGGCAAAATGCATCATGAAATACAGAGATACAGAGAAGTAAAGAAGAAAGAAGAAGGGAAACGATGGGCACGGCCCACTGGCGGGACATCTAGGTAGGACGACACTCCTGGTGACTCCTGACTCAGGGCCAGAAGTGCTCGAGCTCATCCCTGAACTGAGAGTGGGCATGAACAAACAGTGAGCCCCCAGCCAGTGCTGGGAGGGGACAAGTAAGAATCCATGTTTATCTTCACTATCCGGCCATGTACTATCAGAGTTACCCGAGTCTCTGGGCTCCACGTCTGGACACAAAGCTTCTGCCCACTCTTCAGAATGGCCGTGGCCCTGGCTTTCTACTGAAGTGGTCCAGCTCAGCCCTGACCTGGGTCTCTGGATCTCCTGGGGCCTCTACGTACCACCTCAAACACCTCCTTGAACAAAGTTTTGAATTTTGTTGTTATCAAGAAAGAACTAAGAAATTCATGTGACAGCCTTCCTATGTCATGCTTAAAACTTTTATTACTTATTCTCACCGTCCTACTTCTTTCAGAGGAAAGAAGAAAAATAACTCGTTTTTAAAAACCCACTCATCAAATGAACATTTATTTTAAATTACATCTTATCTATCAAATAGATCTTTCTCCCAAAACAGCTAAATTAAAAGTTTATACATTTGGAATAACCTTAAATATAAATGAACTTTAGAATAAAATCAGGATTCCTTTTCTATGCATGGGCTCTGCGTTCTAACGTGGGTGAACCTATGCTCTGTGATTTACCTGGATGTTGTCAGCCCCTTTAGAGACAGGTACAGGTGGTCCAGCTCTGCACCCAGTGCTCTGAGGGCCCCTCGTGCTGTGACTGTGCTTTATTCACTACATGTAGCACTTATGCAGGAGCTGTTTTCATGGTGAAAAGGAGAGAAACAATTCATGTCTACATGTAGGCACTGAAACTACTAGACCCAGATTCTCCCTTCTCCCCCCGCCAACTTTATTGAGGAATAACTGGCAAATCTAACTGCATACATTTCAAGCGTATGATGTGATGCTTGATATACATGTGCATTGAGAAATGATTACCAAGATCAAGATTACCTCACATAGTTAAACTCTTTTTTTGTCTGTGTGATGAAAGCACCTAAGATCTACTCTCAGCAAATCTCCGGTATACAATACCGCGTTATTAACTGCAGTTACCAAGCTGCACTTTAGATCCTCTGAACAAACTCCTCTTGGGACTGAAAGTTTGTACCTACATCTCCCCATTTCCCCCTCCCTCTGACCCAATTTCTCTTTCATCGTAGAAGGGATGTCTAACACTCTGTTTTACAAGAAAGTTACAGAGTAAATCCCTCTCTTCTAACGACAGGAAACTGACTTACAAAACCGCTTAGAATGAGATTTTAAAAAGAGTAAAACAGCAAGTGAACTAGTTTCCCCTCTGGCACCTGAAGCAGTGAAGGCACACCCTTTCCTTGGTTTCCCGAAGTACATGGAGCCACGCTGTAATCGAATGTGTTATTTCTGCCTAAGTGTTTGACATCAGGGGAGACAGCTAAAAATGCGCAATTAGGGCAAGGATGCAACAACTGCACAATCATAACAATAATTTAAAATACCGACTATACTCCAAATCCTCAAATCAAGAGCAAACATCCATTGTACAATTAATTTTTAAAGGGGCATCACTGTAGTATAAATTGACCATATTAACCAAAAAAAAAGTTGTTATTAATCATTTATACTATTTCTATTATGCAAAAGTTTACTAACCCAAATTCCCTGCCCCCCCCAACCTCCCCTGCTACTTTTCTTCCATTTGAGTAGCTTTCTGAGAGCAGCTGATCTATCTTAGATCAAATGAAGCCAAAGCATAAACAATAAAATGATTCTAAATCACATTCCTTGCCAGGCTGCCCACTTCCTACTTCACTGGAAAGCAACAGAAAAAAACAAAAATAAAAACAAAACAAAAACGCAAAAAACAAACTCCACAGGGTCACGGACATGGGTTTTGAATGGAAGGAGTCAGCGCTTCCCCAGAGTTGCTGGGCTGAGCCCTGCCTCACCATGGGGCGGGAGCTGGGAGAAGGCAGACGGGCCAACTTGGCTGCGACTCAACACACCCAGCATCTTTGCCCTGAGAATACAAAGCGATGCTAACCACCGTGGACCATGTAGTATACACCGGGTACTGAGTGCCATGCACATCCTTGGAATTCTTAAGATAACTACCTCCATAATTGGCCTTAGTTTTTCTTAATTTATAGATGAGAAAAACGAGACTCAAGAAAATGACCTTGCCAAGGTCATAGAGCATGTAGGCAGCTGGGGTGGGATTTAAACCCAGCCTGTCTCAGCATCCTACGTGACTTCAAAACTCCATCTACCCAGATGTCACTCATCCACGGCAGCCATGCAGAAAAGCTGGAACCCATGTGTGTGGGCTTCAGTCCAGCTTGGCAGGTTGTCACCTGCGTGGCCTTGGTATTTACCTA
>NW_006790410.1:811320-825609 GCF_000442215.2 Lipotes vexillifer | reverse complement strand
CCTGCTGAATTGCTTACAATGCTTTTTGCCACAAAGGGTTGTTAATGAGACCCTAAAGCTCACATGCCAGTGCCTATCACACAGTAAGCATTTGATAAACATTTCCTATTCCTATTAGCTACAGATGTTCTTTTATCCTCAGCACGTCCATGGGTGCTTCTGGGTGGGCAGAAGCATTACAGATCCTATAAATTGGGTTTTGATTCAGGCAGAGATTAACACTGCTGTTTTTAATATGAGCACAGGCACTTCTACCCTCTGGCATGAAAAAATAAAAATAAAACAATGTAATGCAAGTAATAAATTTTTAGAAACTATATCATTCAAGAAAAATTAATTTTCGTGAATTAAAAGATGTGAACTTCCCATACAGCATCCTTTATTCTTGTAACCAGAGATGAAAAAACTTGTATGAATAGCTCCCAATCAAGAGACAGGTTCCAGAATATTTATAGGTTTCCTGCAGGACATTATTCTACAGATTCTTATGTTTGGAAGAACGTAGTCTGATGTCTACATTTCCTTGACAATACTCCTTGCTCAGATTCAGACACCACCATCCACTGGTACCTTGTTCTTTCCAAACCACGCTACCTACACGGCTCTGTCTATACAAACTTTCTTCCTAAGACTGAGCTTCAAGGGAAATATGCCAGCTTTCACTCCATCTCTTAATGTGACACTACAGGTTCGTGAATGTCCAGTTAATTTTGCAAGGGTATCTTTACAAAAACGCATTAGAGAGTGTTTGGAATGTAGAGACATTTTAAGGCATATTAAAATTATGAACTGCAATGAGGTCATCTAGTTAACTAAACCATAATATTAATTAGGAAAGATGTGGTGGCTGATAGGATTTCATGGATTCCCATATGGTAAACAGAGCCTGTTGACAGAGTGTTGATTTCTAAGCAGATGAGGGTAGCGGAGTTAACCACGTACAACTCAGCCTTGGTCAACATCTGTGCCACGATCCAGTAAATAAAGCCACAGAAATCATTATGAAACCCTGGGATTCGGAACTGTATGTGCCAGGTGGCAGGATCGGATCCCAGGTGTCCTCAAGAAGCTAGAATGAAGGAGCGTTGATAACAGCATTAATTTACAAAGGGGCAAATGACAAGTGCTTTACTCAGGTTCCCAAACCCTGACATACCAGGACAGCTAGCAGCAGCTGGGAGAGGGCAGGAGTGGTCGGGGGGCTGCTTGGGAAGCATGGGGTCCCTTGGGCAAGTGACAAAGTGTGACAGGAGCCATCAGCTGGTTGCAGGGAGGGGGCTTCTCAGCCTCGGGAAGAGGACGCTCAGCTGTCTTTAAACTGGGGGGTTGGCACGAAGAAAGAAGGCGTCATATGTGGTGTCAGAGGGCCAGAAGAAAGGTGAGGCGGGGACACAGATAATGTACTAATGACAAAATTTTTTTTTTTTAATTATTAGAGCTGCTGAAAAAGGTGGAACACAGATTGTCTCGGGTAGCGGTGAGCTCCCTGCCATTGGCAGAGCTCATGGACTTCAGGCCCCGGGCAGCCCTCCCAGACCTGAGGCCCAAGCCGCCCAGGCTGCTGCTTCCTGTCGCGTGTCCCGCAAGTCCAGGACCCCAAGGACTCCGCGCTTTAAGAGGGCGGAAGCCACGATCCCCCTCCTGGGCCTCGCGCACCACAGCTGTGAGCAGGGTCACCGCAGTGCACAGCTGTGGTGGCTCTGAGACAATTTAGAAAGCAGACAGCAGGGGGGAGGGGAGGTCCTGTAGGCTGGGCTCTCTTGGGGGCCCGCCCACCGAACCCAGGGGAGCTGGCCAGATGGAATCAACACCACTGTTTACACGGAACATCCTGGCTCGGAGGGGATGGGGCACACACGGCACAGCTGTGATTGGAGCCCTTCTCGACCTGCAGCCCACGGTGCAGGGAGCAGGGCCTTCTCAAAGCACTTGACATAGTTAACATTAGCAAACAGGCCCGCGGCAGCTTGGTGAAGGCTTGTGCTCGAGGAACACAGGAGGGTGCTCAAGGCTCCGCTCAAGGAGCATGCCCCCTGTGGAAGGGTTGGAGGTGCCACAAGGCTGGCTAGCCATGCACGCTGGCCACCAAGGCCACAATGAAAGCCCACTTCTTTTTGACAAACCTGGCTTGCTCAGAGAGCTCCTAGACCCAGCGGCTCTCAGAAAAATTTTAAAAGAAAAGATTACAATCATAAGCCGCCCACCTTGTAACACAGGGAGACCCCAGAGATACTGCAGGTTCCGTTCCAGACCATGCAGTAAAGCGAGTATGGCAGTAAAGTAAGTCACACAAGTTTTTTGGTTTCCCAGTGCACATAAAAGTTATGTTTACACTACACTGTAGTCTAGTGGGTGTGCAATAGCATTATGTCTAAAAAATGTGCATTAAATGTACATTAAAAATGTACTTAATTAAAGAGTACTTATTGGTAAAAATGTTACCCATCATCTTACAATGCAGGGTTGCCACAGATCTTCAATTTGTAAAAAACACAGTATCTCTGAAGTGCAATGAAGCAAACAGCAATAAAACAAGGTCTGCCCGTATCTGTAAACACTGGTGCATTTAATGCATCAGTTCCATCTCTGAGATTTTAAACAAATCATTAGCCTATTTTCTTCTATCAGAAACATCCCAGTTGGCACTTCCCCGGTAGCACAGTGGTTAAGAATCTGCCTGCCAATGCAGGGGACACGGGTTCGATCCCTGGTCCAGGAAGATCCCACATGCCACAGAGCAACTAAGCCCACGCACCACAACTACTGAGCCCATGTGTCGCAACTACCGAAGCCCGCGCGCCTAGAGCCTGTGCTCTGCAACAAGAGAAGCCACGGCAATGAGAAGCCCTCGCACCACAACGAAGAGCAGCCCCTGCTTGCCGCAACTAGAGAAAGCCCGCGTGGCAACGAAGGCCCAGTGCAGCCAAAAATAAACAAATTTTTAAAAATGTACATATATATATATATGTACATTTTATGTTTCTTTTATATATACATAAAAGAAACATCCCAGTTATTGAGAATGGAGATCCTTTGCTTTTATTTTTTTTTAATTCCACATCTGTTCACAGAAGTTGGCAGAAGACACTGGGAGAAATTGTGAAATCCATGCTTTCTCATGAATCAGACCCTGGGAGGGGGCACACAGAGCTGTCAGCAGAGGACGTCTCCCACCCTAGCATGCCTTGGTGCAGGCACAGCCTGGTGAGACTGCCCTCAGGGGACAGCTGGTGACAGCGGGGCACCCCTCCAGAAGGTGGCTTTGGCAGCAGCAGGTCCTGCAGTGTCTGATCACAGCCCTCAAGGCTGCTAAGTGCAAAGTGTTATTTTCCTACCTCGCGCCTGAATTCCTCCTGTGCCTCTGGGACCAAGTGTCCTGCTCAGCTATTCCAAGCAATTATTTCATCTTCTCATAGAAAGGAATGTTGCCCTCACTCTCAAGTCTTGTACCATCACACTGACTTCCAATTCTGAAAGTCAAATGGTGCTACCATCACAATGACTTCCAATTCTGAAAGTCAAATGGTGGTCTTTAATGCTTAAAAGAATGTAGCATTAAAAAAATATATAACCCATCCCATGGCCCCAAACAAAAAAAAGAGTCAAATGGAACCGCCCTACCCTAGAACGGGCATCTGTTAGCTCATCTGAAATGTCTGTGGAATTGATGAGATGTGGGGAAGTTTCACCACAATCTTCACAGTGTGCCGGGGATGGGATTGTGATCCACTGACTTCCAGAGAATAAATCAACAGAGGGATACAGAGGAAGCCACATATGTGCACGTGAGCAGAACAGGTTGGAGAGAACACCGGGGTATTTCTCGAATGATTTCCATTTCCTCTTTGAGGCCACGGGAGAGAGGAGTGAGAAGGGGAGAATACTGGCACTTGAGAAGAGGCTGGAGGGCTGCGTGCTTTGGGGGCCTTTCTCGGGCCCTCTCACCCGCTCCCCCTGGAGACGGCAGCTCCTGGGGCAGCCACTGCTGCCTGGCAATCAGAAGACTGCGATTTCAAAAGAATCAAATCACTCAATAATTCGGCTCACAGACAACACCTCCACCCCTTTTATGGTTTATTTATTCACATATTATTTCAATACCTTGTTGAATCTTTTTATCAAGTGAGAAAACTGAAGTTTCAAATCACAGAAGGATGATAGCTTGGAGGGCCAGGTTTGCCTGCCCTTGTTTAAAATAGTTCAATTACGTGCCCCGGTCCGGGAAGATCCCATATGCTGCGGAGCGGCTGGGCCCGTGAGCCATGGCCGCTGAGCCTGCGCGTCCCGGAGCCTGTGCTCCGCAACGGGAGAGGCCACAACAGTGAGAGGCCCTAGTACCGCAAAAAATAAAATAAAAGAAAATTAAAAAATAAAATAGTTCAATTATTTCATTTTTATATTGTAGGAGGAACATGTTCTTTGAAGCATGACTGGCTTAGAGATAAGCAAACAGGAAAAAAAGACAGAACCAATGATCTCCATATGGTATTTGTATTTTCAGAATTCTTTCTACGCATACTGGGTAGGTAGGGAATTTATTTATAAAAATGGGACTCTACTACACATAATTTTTCACTTGCCTTTTTTCATTTAATAGACTGCCAAGTATTTTACTTTAATAAATATTTATCTACAAAATACTTTTTACTGGGGGAGTATTTCATCATATAGAGTCAAGTTACATATGTAACGGGTCCTCCACCGTTGGAGCCCATGCCTGTTTTCAGGTCTGCCACCGTGCTCGCAGTAGGTGAACAGGAGCGCTCCCTCCCCTGGTCCCAGCCAGGTCACAAATTGGTTATTCAAAGAAATACAGGCTGTTTAGGTGTGGGGGAAAAAAAAAAATCAATGAGCTTTCCATTTCTAATAAGGCTATCTACACCCTCGTTTTTTAAAGTAAAGGGGATTCTTTGTTTCAGCAACTACACCATCAAGGCATAGGGCAGCTCTGGGGTCTATCCTGGAAGAAACGCCAATTTTAAATACATTACAGTAGTTATTCCTGTGAGGCATGATTTGAGAATATTTTCTCATCACATTTTTAATTATTTTCAAGCTTTCTATAAAAATTTATACTTTTCTATTTAGGAGAAATAATAGAATCAATACCATTTTTGAAGTTTGCGATAAGATCAAGAGTACAGAAAGGTATAGGGCCAAAAATTTTTTTTGAGGTGCTTAGGTGCACACAAATATATCACTTCCTTTTTTTTCACAAATGGGATTGTCCTATGGATGTTGTGGGCAAATTACAGACTCCATCTTGGCCATCACTCACCTGACACACTGTGATCTACTGCAATCTGTTTGCTGCTGGGCAGTATCCCCCAGGTGGCCCCAGAGGTGGACACAGGGTTTGTGGGCCCTGAGACTTATGCATATAAAATTAGGTACAAAGTGCAAGTGAATACTTGGAATGAAAAATCACAAGATGCTTTCCTTATGCAAATTTCATAAAACATAAGACCCTGCCAGCATACTGCTAGGACCACCCAGGGCCTTGGAAGGAGCTTAAGTTTCATTAGCTTTACAGTAGATTCCCTCTAGGTGATTTACTTATCCATTTGTTCTTTGATGGATATTTGGGCTGGTCAGTTTTATTTTGTTTTGTTGTGTTATTAAAACAATACTGGGTGGGAGGTGTGAGAGGGAGCTTTGTCAGCTGAGGTCATTCTCACAGTGGCTGTGTTGCCTTCCTTCCCCGTGGATCTGAGAGCCCTCAGGCCATCAGGAAAGGAGCAAGGAGGCTTCGGTTCTGCATTCCAGGAAAGTGGCTCAAGCCCCCTCGGGAGATTCTGGCTCTGTAGATCTGGGCAGCACACAGAAGTCTGCGTTTTGACAAATGTCCTCAGGAGTTTCTTTGCATGCTAACATTCTAGAACCAGTTATTCAAGCTCCAGAAAGAGCACAGGCTCGGCCTTGGGAAAGTCACACTCTCTCTTGCTTCCCTTTCTTTATCGGGCAAAGGAGGATGATAATATGCATCTGGAGGGTCGGTGAGGGGCTGGGGTAATGAATTCACATTACATTCATTCCATTCCATTAGCTCCATTGCACAAGCCTGGCACAGGGCAGCTTTTTTTTTTTTTTTTTTTTTTTTTTTTTTTTTTTTTGCAGTCCGCTGGCCTCTCACTGCTGTGGCCTCTCCCGTTGCAGAGCACAGGCTCCGGGCGCGCAGGCTCAGCGGCCATGGCTCACGGCCCCAGCCGCTCCGTGGCATGGGGGATCCTCCCGGACCGGGGCACGAACCCGTGTCCACTGCATCGGCAGGCGGACTCTCAACCACTGCACCACCAGGGAGGCCCACAGGGCAGCTTTATTAACATCTAATCTAGGCAGAACCTCCAGTAACTTCAGGAAGGGAGCAATCTAGAAACACTGCCACCCCAGTGCTCTGCCTGGCCCCAGCAAGGACACAGCCACCATTCACAGCCACCCCAAGCGGGTGGGCAGGAACGCAGCACAGACTCTGTCACCAGTGCAAGGCAAAGGAGAGGTCTCCTTTTCCAAGGGAACCTGTACATTCCTAGTCGACAGATGTGAAAGTGGAAGCTGAGTAAGGAGCAGCTGGCCCTGGAACACCTGATCAATCAATTTATGTCCGAGTGGGAAAAATATTTTGGTTTCCTGGTCCCTGAGATCATGATGCTTCACGTGTTCCTGCAAGTAAAATATCCATAAATAGAATTTTTTTAAATAACAGGTGATCTCTGTCATCTAATTCTCATTGCTTGATATAATTTTTTATAAATGAGCAGAAAAACTGAGCATGAATGGCAAAGACAGCTTACCCCCATGACATGGTTTAGGCTTTCGTCCGCTGGCATGCCAGAGTTAACTCAAAAACAGATCTCCGTACACATGGGTATATTTTACAAGATTCTGAATTGTGACCAAGAACTTTGGTCAATACAACTACATAACCGGGAAATCAACTACAAGTTTAAAGTCTTCATTTTATCAAGGATTTGCAAAGGAAATTTTCTCTAAATTAGCAGAAAAAAACAGGGCTTCAAATCGCAGGAGGAATGACAATGATTGTGAGGATGCTTGTGCAGCTGAGCACAGCAGACGTGTCTGGTCAGCTCGTCCAAACCTGTCTCTTCCCTCGGCAGTTAGCGGGCCGGGGCACTTTCAACACAGCCCACAGACGTATATCAGAGACACAGAGGCAGTGCCCCGAGAACACGGGGAGGAACTGCGCTCCAGACAGGGCTGTTTCCAAACCAGTGATGGTAAGTTAACTGCATACAGGTTTTAGTCTTCACCAAAACTGCAAAGGAAGGTTGCCCTATAACATCTGGAAACATGATGACGAGAGACTGGGGATGGGAAGGAACACTAGAATTTAACCAGTAGAGAAAAGGGGTGACATTCTGAGAAGAGGGGACCAGGCTTCATTATTAAAAAATGAAATAGTATGAGGTGTTTGTGCAACCCTAGCTGCTCTTTTTTTTTATTTTTTATTTTTGCGGTACACGGGCCTCTCACTATTGTGGCCTCTCCCATTGCGGAGCACAGGCCCCGGACGCGCAGGCTCAGCGGCCATGACTCACGGGCTCAGCCGCTCCGTGGCATGTGGGATCTTCCCGGACCGGGACACGACCCCGTGTCCCCTGCATCGGCAGGCGGATGCTCAACCACTGCGCCACCAGGGAAGCCCCCATTTTCTTTTTTTTTAAACCAGAGGACAGGCAGACCTTGGAGGTATTTTGGGTTTGGTTCCAGACCACTGCAATACAGTGAAAATCGCAATAAAGCGAGTCACACAGATTTTTTTTTGTTTCCCAATGCATATAAAGGTTATGTTTACACTATACCATAATCTTTTAAGTGTTCAATAACGTTATGCCTAAAAGAGCAATGCACATATCTTAATTTAAAAATACTTTATTGCTAAAAAATGCTAACCATCATCTGAGCCTGAGATCTTTTTGCAATAATAGCATCAAAGGTCACTAATCACAGATCACCATAACAAATACAACAATGAAAAAGTTTGAAATATTGCAAGAATTACCAGAAGTGACAGAGACACAGAGTTAGCAAATGCTGTTGGAAAAATGGCACCGAAAGACCTGTTTGATGTGGGGTTGCCACAAACCTTAAATTAAAAAAAAAAAAAAAAAAGAGGGTCATATAGGAGAATATGTCCATGCCATAATAGTAGACAGAGAAACTTAAATAAAAAAAAAAAAAAAAAAAATGCAGTGTCTCGGAAGCGTGACAGAGCAAAGCACTGTAAAACGACCGTTAGGTTTCAGTTTCTGACATTAGGCTTCAAGATTTCTGAGGTGAAACAGCTCCAATGCCATGGGGGTAGGTAGGAAAGGTGATTTGGAGGTGCAGGTCTCTGGGGTTCTGAATGTCATCCTCAAGGGCACTGAGTGATAAACCACAAGGATGAGGAAGTGGGTACCTAAGACTGTCCCACTGAGAGCAGCTGAGAGCTCTGAGATGCCTCTTCGCACCCCTCTTTGCACCTCGGTACCCGAAATATGAGTTACGGTGCAGCGACTGGGGAGCCCTTCAGAGGAGAGCCACAGCAAGTGGTCAGTGAATAGGTTCAAGATTTAATGTGGGCCTGGGCGGCACAGACACAGGGAAATGGACTGGGGAGGGGCTGCGTTAGCAGTCGGAGCAGGAGAGGGAGAGACGACAGGCAGCTGGGGGGCATGGACTAGGGGATGCATACGGAGCAGGTTAAGGCCCCCACCAGCAGCATCTGTTAGCATGTAAATGTCACATATGAAGAAAGTGAGCCCCAAAGGTAAGGTTCAGGTGGACAACAAGCGAGGGAGTGAAGAATAAGGCTGGTCATGGTACCAAGAGGTGTAGTCAATCCACTGAGCACCTGAACCAACCAGGGAGATGAACAGGCTGTGCCTGCTTCGTGCCTGAGCGCCCAACAATCGGCAAACACTCAGCAGGCCCCGAGAGAAACCTGCGGAATAAATGAGCAAGTGAACGGATCCTTCAGTAGCCATCACTGATGGTGCCTCAGGGTGTGCTGACGCGTTTGCTTAGCCCAGCGTTACTATAAACCGTTCAGAAACGGAACTGCTGCGCAGTAATTAGACAGCTGCAATCAATAAAAAGAAACTTACTGATGCACAAATTCACCCTTCCATACTTGCTGGGGAGACAAATTCCATCCCCCATGATTTTCTAGAGGGGAGTCATAGGTGAATTCTGATCGACAGAGCCAGCACTGCTATGAAATAGAACCCAAAGTTGCCAAACCTAGAAGACACAGGTGGGAAGCTTGCATTTACAAACAAGGAAATTAAAGGGAAAGAACTTATTGACCAAATCATTGGGTCAGATATTCAGTAAGTCATGGTAAGGTTTTTAAACAATATTATTTGCAAATCAATCACTCTGGGGTAGCACGGGTGTTTGAAAGCTCTTCAGATGATTCCAGTGAACAGCCAGCCTTGAGAACCACCCGGCTGAGGGTTGTTGAGGGTCAGCTGCCTGACCCCGGACCGCCTTCCACTTGGCTGCACAAAGTACCTGATGTGTGTGCTCCCAGCTGCCGGATATTACGTGGGCCCAGGATTTAAACAAGGTTGCCTGGGTGTGCATTATGTATTTTAATTATGAGGATAGAGGCAAAAAGTAATTATTTTGTTTTCACAGTGCCCTGCTGTCAATCTAGCCTTCGGTGCTCTTGTCACCGTTCTTTTGACTTTTGCTTCCCACAGACATTGCTGGGTTTCTTATCACATTTATCCTCAGTCCCTCTGAGGTAAGCTGCATACTTATAATCATTTCTTGCTATCAGATCATACAGGACTAAGAGTTGAAAAAAAGACATTAAACAATATTTGAGTATGTGTACAGTGTGAGTGAGGGAAACTTTCATGGAGAAAAGGCTTAGGTGGAGCCCGGGATTCACTTCTGTGCTTTTTCACCTCTAACGGAGTCTCCATCTCCCCCTCTATAAAAAGGAGAGACTGAGCGTTACTTTCTCCTCCTTAACTAGGAGCTATCACCTTACCTCTGTGTGTGTGTGTGTGTGTGTGCCCGCACATGCCTGTGGGACCCTGTGGTCACTGCACAAATCGGGAAGCTGCGCTGCACTCGGGCCAGTGCGCTGCACGGGGTGATCACCGCCAGGTGGCCGCTGCACCAGCCGGGGGACCGGAGCGGACAAGGCAGTGATGCCACCCTCGCTCTCCTCTTCCAGGGCGCAGGAAATTGAGTCTAGGAAGGTGAAGTGATCTGACCTTGTGAATTTTGCATGACGGAGGGAAAAGTGGATACCAGACAAGACCAGAGACAGCGCGTGCCCATGGCTGGTGGGCAACAAGCGTCACGAAGGGTGCAGAGTCAGGAACAGTCAAGAGCGGGCCCCTGGCTGCGCCCCAGGAACCCACGCTGTGTCTGTACCACCGTCTCTTTAGGAGACCAGGCTCTCCCAGCTCCCTGCCGCACCCTGACTTTTCATCCAGGAAACGGTGTTAGGAGCTCCGGGCAGACCTGCTGCTGAGGGCTTGCCTGCCAGGATATCTGCTCTGTGGGTGACCCAGTGGAACGTCAGTGATATCAAGCAGAGGAACAGAAGGCAGAGCGAGTGAGAAGGGCCACTGTGAGGCCTAAACAAGATGTCTTCTCAATAGTGGTGATGGCTCCGTATGTGCCACCAGGAACTGAAAAACAATACATTCAATTCCACAAGGTGACTTCTAAGGCTCCTCTATAGATTTTACTGAATCATAAGCAAGAGAAAATACAAACTTGAGTTTTAAAATACGATTTTCTCCTTTCCCTGTGAAATCTGTCCCTTACCAACATAGAGTGGATGTAGCCGCAGGACCACCCTGTGTTCACCGCTGACTTTCCTGTTTTAGCCAGAGGCGGCTCTAAGTTTCCAAGGTGATGAATTCCTTCCCCCAGCATTTCCCAAGGGAATGCACTCTCGAGGACACAGCGATGGGCCATGCCCTTAGTGCCACAAGCCTAGGCACCAGGAGTTACAAAAGAATAAGAGGATCAAGCAGTATCCTCAGGGAAATGACCACCTTTTGGTACACATTTGCAAGGCATTTCAACTGGAAAAGGATGAGGGACGATTCAGAATTATTGGGACACTGAGCCTTACTTTGAGGAAAGGGGAGTGAAAGAACCATTGAAGGAGGAGGCCCAGAGCCCCCTCTCCAAGTCCCTAAAAGCCTTCAGAGCAACTTCCCAAGTCTGGATGTCCCCGCAGAACTCTGTTTTCTTTTGCTCAACTGAAGTCAGAGTCATGAATTTGCATTACTGTGAGTCATGGTTCTGAATGATCCAAAATGCCTTTGCTAAATTGCTGGGACCTTCCTAATACTTCAAGGATAACTACATATCTGCTAAAGAGCAGAGTCTGTCTGGAGCCTGCAAAATAAACGCCCGTGAACGCGTAGTGCTGAGCAGTTATGATGGCCAGAAACAAGCTAAAGCACTATGTGTTCCTTCTTTTACCCTCTTCCCAAACCAACCTGAGATAGCTGCGTGGACGCAAAGTCTTAGAGTATCTAGCATTAGTGAGAGATGAAGTTAGAAAGAAAATTGTTAGAATGCTCTGGAGTAGCTTCCTCTTCCTATTTTCATTATGGACTCTTAGTAGAAAACTATGACCTAGATGTTGGTCACCGGCTTAAGGAGTCTCCAAGCGCTGCTCTATTGACTGCCCCCAAACTAGATGCTTGAAAACCTCTCTCTGACTGGACCTCCTGATGTGACAGGCTAGCCTGTCCTGTACGATCATCTGGACAGTAGGAGGGCCACGTCCACGGGGCCCTTTTGCCATGCTCAGGAAGAGCCCTAGGCAAACCTCCCAGAATTGGTGTTGGCACAAGGCAGCTGCCTCTCATGACCGACCAAGAGCTCTCTCTCCCGAGGATGCAGTGCTGGATGCTGGGTTAGGACAATTCATTCTTCTCACCAGTCAATGGAAACTCGCTTCTAAGGTTAACTTCCAAATGAAAAATGTTATCGCCAGATGTCATCCTGTCAAGCAGCCCCTCTTGAAGACAAACTCTCCTTTGTAATGGGGAAAACATACAAGCCTATGCAATGCATTGCATCTGTACAATAGTTTCATTTTTTATATGTTATGCGCATCTCACACTGGCTGTACTGTAAGTTCTTGGTGGATGCACTTCCTGTCCTGGTTCTGCCATCATCTGCGATACAGCTGACGTTTTATGAAGACAACTGCTCCGTGTCTGTCGGCACCTCCCGTGCTTCCTTGGCCACTCCCTGGGCCACCAGGAACAGTCACAGCGTGACCGGGAAGACCAACACCGCCGCCAGGAGTGGACTGGACTCAAACGTTGAGCCTTAAACCACACTGCCTGAGAGAAACTTAGGTTAATCCTTGGAAAACAGATGCAAAAACTCTCCTATGTTTAAAAGAAAAAACTTTAAAAACAAAACCCCAGTCTCTAGAGAAAGTTTCCATCAAAATTAGAGTAGATATAAATACAGTTTCCTCCTTGAAAAAAATCATTTTTTCATTATTGATTGTCCACAGATATAAGCAGAAATTACTGTTTCCAGAAGAGAAACTTGTGTAATACCAGGAAAGGACGAGGAAAAGTAGTGCAGAGGTGCTGCACAATCAGGGTGAGAAATGCTCTTGTTTCTGTTAATCATTAACTAGGACTAAAACCTGAAAATGAGCCGTGGAAAGAGAATATGGATTTGGCTACTACAGTCATCTGTGGGATTTATTACTAATTGTAAACTACAGTTTTTGGTTTTAGATTGGCCAAGCTAGGGATTCCAAAACTAAGTGGAGTAAAAAATGACCAATACAACCACCAACACAAAGGCGATTTCATTTAAAAAGCCTGGACACACGACCTCTATAATTTCAAACATGGAAAGTAGAACTAAAAGGGTAGAAGGTAAATCTGTTCTCACAGGACACGACCAACAGAAGTGCCCTGAAGCCTTGCCCATTGTGAGGAGTTGACAGGCACGCACGCTGGAGGGGACCCCTGGGACCCTCTAGCTCACCTTCTTTTTCCGAGATGTCAGTTGAGGAAATTAAGACACACATAAGTTAAATAATTTTTCCAAGTCCCATTTTAGTTTGGATTCTTTTGACTAAAATTAAAACCTGTGAAAATGTTGGGCAAGTTAGAAAGATGGGACACATACAAGTAACCAATTAAGGGACTTCCCTGGAGGCACAGTGGTTAAGAACCCGCCTGCCAATACAGGGGACACGGGTTCGAGCCCTGGTCCGGGAAGATCCCACATGCCACGGAGCAGCTAAGCCCGTGAACCACAACTACTGAGCCTGTGCTCTACAGCCCGTGAGCCACAACTACTGAGCCTGTGTGCCACAACTACTGAAGCCCATGAGCCTAGCGCCTGTGCTCCGCAACAAAAGCCACCATCCCGCAACTCGCCACAACTAGAGAAAGCCCGTGTGCAGTAATGAAGGCCCAACGCAGCCAAAAATAAAAAGATTAAAAAAAAAAAGTAACCAATTAAGTGAACTTTGTCCATTACAGGTTTTCACATAGGTGTGCAGGCTGGACTCAGTCCTCTAACTGGTCATTTGTAGAAATGCTAGCAATAGAAGCCCTCCAAATTCCTAATCTCCGATCCCTCTCTACACTGACAGATCTTTAGCAAAACCACGTTTATTATCTGCAAATTGCTGGAGATGCACCACCAGCTGGCCCTGCCCGGTGGCTGACTCCAGGGCAGGCAGCTGTAATTAGCCTGGCACAGGGATGACGTGACCTGCTCGTCACTGTGCCTGGTGACATTTGCTAGGACAGCTTGTTGTGAACCGGTGAAAAAGGTATATAAACTTGATTCCATAAACGTATTCCACATGATATACAATTTGCACACTTTCTTCAGAACCAATTATACAGTAATAAATATAGAAAAAACAGCAGTCCTCGGGGATGAAAAACAGGATCAT
Source organism: Lipotes vexillifer (assembly GCF_000442215.2). Classification (NCBI taxonomy): domain Eukaryota; kingdom Metazoa; phylum Chordata; class Mammalia; order Artiodactyla; family Lipotidae; genus Lipotes; species Lipotes vexillifer. The sequence continues at coordinate 811,679 of NW_006790410.1, read as the reverse complement.
TTACGTGCTGCAATCGCGGGCGTAGGTGAAATGTGAGTGTGCCGGGCTCTCGGGCTGGCCTGTATTTTCAAGTGCCCCCGACTATGCGGTTGCAAGGACACCGGAGCCTCCGCGGGGCACACTGCACCGCAGGGCTGCAGTGAGGTTGGGCCGATGCTCTTTGATGCAGACCTTGCTGCAGCAATTAAGGTGACTGCTCCAGGACAGGGAGCACCTAATCTTGGCCTCCAGGGCATTTCCTGGCCTCCTCAAATAAATCTGCAGAACTCAGCATCTACTGGAATTGTCAGGCCAAATGCAAAGTGAAGCAAGGGACAGTTTACGGTATTTCACCCACAATACTGTGTTTCAGGCCATTC
>NW_006790410.1:799621-811310 GCF_000442215.2 Lipotes vexillifer | reverse complement strand
AGGAATCATGGGCACAGTGGGAGAACAGAGGCAGCTTAGTCATTAAGGGTGTGTGTTGTACATGTTGTTTTGCCAAACTTCAGTCATGGGTGTGCACACCAAGTTAGGACTGGGTCTTGTTACCTGTGTTCAGCTCTGCAGAAGGCCGAGGGACCTTGTCTAAGACAAGCTCTGATAGAGTTGCCACTACTCAGGGCCACATTTAGAACACAGTCCGGGCTCTTTTACCAACAGCTTGAGCATTCCTTGAACTGTTCCACTCTCCTTGGGATGACATAAAATTCACGGTTTTAGGGATGCATAATGAAGGATGGTGTGGTGAAATGACATTATTTCTTGGGGTGACGTGACTGGCTTTAAACTTTTTCAGAAATGAAAGGATAGATGGTGAAATAATCTTGATGATTTGGGGCTCTGGATGTGTATTACAACTTCTGGGTATAATGGAAATTTTTTAAACAATTTATTGAAAAATCCACTGAATGGTCCTTACCTTCTAGCTCTCTTCTGGAAAACCCCTTCCTGTGTGCAGAGAAAAACTGTGTAAACATGTTCACTACAGCCCTCACTGTTCTGGCTAACAAATCCAAAGCAATCTAAATGCCCACCAGCAGCGGCAGGCCACCCTGAGGACGAGGGACAATTACACAGATGAGGCTGTTTCATACAGATTGCAATTTGGAAAGCTCTCAGTTAAAGTGAAGTTTAAAAAAAAAAAAAAAGAGCAAGTAGCAAAACAATTTGCATCATATAAACTCATTGCATAAAACTATAAACCAAACCTAAAGTATTTTTATTTGTGCAACATTTGTATGTAGAATACAGAGAACAAATTCTGGAAGGCACCTCCCAAACTCTGGCCAGTGGAAGTGGGATCTGGGAGGTGGAGAGCAAGACCCCCTCTATTCTCTGACTTTCTGCGGCCACTGAACTTGTTACAAGGAGGAGGCGTTTTTGTATCAAGGAATTAAAATACAGCCAAACAAATAAACAAATAGAGACAGATAAGAATGGTGGAGCGAGGGAAGAGGACGGATGGTGGAGTGCAGGAAGGGCACGCTGGCAAACCTCCGGAGCTTGCTGTCTTCACGTTCAAAGGGACGGGAGTGAGGTGGGCAGAGGCCTTTCATTCCAGAAAGAAAACAGTGTCAGCATTAAAAAAAAAAAAAATGGGGCTGATAACAGGGCTGCGCCCCATTAGCAGAATGATGGAGGCTTTTTATCAGGGCTGAGAGGGAAGGTGATTGCCCTTGGTAATCACAGGAGCTGGATGACTGTGGAGGTCGCCCAGGTGCGCCCCTGTAATTTGTATTGTAATGACCTTAACCAAGTCATGTGCCAGGCGTTTAGTCTGCAAGTGCAGATGCCCGGCAGTTGACTTTTAAATTACTCTAAAATCACCCCTGTAATTTGAACAACCACAAGTGTGGCCAGGTCCAGGGAGAGTGCACATACTCAGGGCACACTGGTCGAGAAGTTAAATGTTCTTGAAGGCACCTGTGTTCTGACTCACGAAGACATCCTAGGAACATTGCTGGCATCTGTTTTGCAGTTTTACAGATTGGATTTCAGGTTCTTGCATGGGGTCCTTTGTACCAAGGGGGCCTGCGCTGATGGATCCCAGCCTCAGAGCAGGGCAGGGGAAGGTATAAGTGTACCTCCGCGGAGGTGGCCATCTCATTCCCCCCATCTCATTCCCTTCTCGGTACCTCGGGCTTTGTGGGGCTGTTCATCTAGATGGGAGAGGAACGGGCACCGAGCAGGTGTGGCAGATGTCAAGCATGTGGGAACGGGTGCACTTTTACTCCCTGCGTTATGCCAGGATCTGAGGAAGGAGATCCCTGTTTCCATGTATCACCTCCCCCATGGGCCCATCTCGAGCAGCTAGGGACATACACACCCAGAGTTACTACTGTGGGTTCCTTTCCACGGCCTGTGCTGCACCAAGGGAGGAGTGCCGTTGGGAGGGGCGGCTGCACACCAGGTGCTGGAATGTTCCCCGCTCACCTGCATGGGTTCCTGTAAGCCTTGACTCATGGCCAGGCCTTCCCACATCCTGGGTGAGAGCACGGCCCACGGGGCTGGGTCTCAGCTGGGGGCGTGGGTGCTCACGCACTGATGAACCCGAAAGGGGAGCTTCCAACTTGTCCTGACAGCACAAAGCGCAGGTAAGAAAAGGCTGCTCTCTTAATCCTCCTTCAAAGTCAGTTCTTGTCATTCATGCTCCTAATAAAAATAAAAAATCTTTGGTGCCAGTAAGACGCATTTTGCCACACATTTGAAATGTTTTATGTGCTTCAGGCGCAAACCACCTTTCATTAAAGCGTGCGCTCTGCCTCTTTTGGGTGCCGAGAATAAGGCTTAGAATGAGCGTTCCGGAGACCCACCGTCCCCCTCCCTCCGCAGGCCTAGGAATACGCATTTTTTAAAGTGCCACGGCTCGGGGTGATCGACTCTCTAAGGAATGACGGGTTAAATAAGGGGGTTGTGAGCACAATGTCCAGAGCACAGACTAAAAGAGACAACTGAGAAGCTTCTGCAAATGAACACCAAGTAGGGTTAGCCTGGAGCGTGCTGCTGGGCAGCAGGGCGTCCGGGGGCCTGTGGTCCGTGTCAACAGCACAATTGCGGCAACGGGGGAGATATTCTTCCTTGTTTCAAGTGGGCAGTGGAAGTAGTGAAAGCCTAAGTAAACTCTGGCCATTAGATAATGGGCCATTATAACTCTGGACAACTTCCTGAATGGCTCTAAAAAATGAGCTTCTCATTTCCTGCCCGGAGAAAAGAGAAATATTAGGACAGCATTGTGTACACAGAACGCGAGGCTGCAGCGGGGCACGGACGGAGAGGGGCAGAGGGGACAGAGTGGGGGGAGACTGGGGTCGACTCACGGCTTAGAAGGGGAGACAGAAAGGCAAGACTTCAGTTCTCTCATGGGCCATCAACCCCCCAGCTCACAGCCCCCCACACCCCCTGCTCAGCCCGCCAGCGGCTGCCGCTGTGCGGGCCTCTGGGCCTCCTGGCGGGAGCAGAGGCCAGTGGCCCCCGTGCCTCGGAGGCTGGCCCCGGGCACTGCAAGCTGCACGGCTGTCCGGTGGGCCAGGCAGGGGCTCCTCGGAATTAACTAGGCAGAGACGGGGAGAGAGATGGAAGCATAAAGGAAAAAAGTCACCCTGCAGCTCATATTAAAACAGAAAATTCTGCTATAGTTGGTTTTGTTCCAAGACTCTGCCAGGAAAGAACTGGCTCACAGAGAAGCCGTAGTTTCACTTTTCCCATGCTCTGGTGATACGTCTTTCCAGCGCTCTTTCTTCCTCCACGGGAGCCAAATAATCTCACTTTTCTGGATTACCACAGACCGTCATTTTTGGGGGGGTAAATCTTACAACCTGTAATGACTGGTTTTAAGACATTCAGAACGTTCTGAGTTGGAAGCCCTGGCTGTGTGAACGAGAACAACTTATTCAGTCTCTGAGCTTCAATCTCCTCACCTGTGAAGTGGAGATACTGAAGCAGGAAAATTGTGAGGCAATATAGACATTAGATAACTCATAATAATTACCCAGCACAGGGCCTGGTACCTGGTAAACGGCAGCTACTGTAATACTACCAATACTGGTTTTAAACTATGTGTGAGACGCACAAGGAGTTAGCAGTGGAAGAGGGTCGCCTTCCCCAGGGGCAGCGGGCACGTCCCTACGCAGCCCTGCGTGTTGTCAGACTCAGGGCAGCACGTTCAGTGGACAAAACGTGGAGCCCAAAACACGTGAGCTCGGCCATCGCATCTGCCACTGTGTCACCGGGGGCACCTGTGAGAATCAAGGACACGCTGGCTAAAGAACCCAGCACCGTGCCAGGAGACACAGGAACCCTGGGTGTCAACAGTTCTCCCTGCCTGATACTTAGCAGATCACATTCTGCAGAATTTCACCACACTGTTGACGTTATGGCATATGGTTAAAATGAAAATTCTACACGTTCAAGGATTCTTGTCTAGTTATTTCACAAGTAATTTTCAGAAAGTAGAAGTGTTTATAAAGCACCAACTACATACTTTATTCTTTCTGTGTTGCTCTGTCAAGTTTTCACAGACTCCTTTAGAGACAGAATCATCCCCATTTTATAGGAAAGAAAATGGCTCAGTGCGACAGAGCAGATGCCCACGGGTCCAGGAGCACATGGTGACCTGGGACCTGAAACCAGAGCCCACCTGACCCCAGGGCCCACCAGCTTTCCATTCCGCCACGCCATCCCATGGAAAAGCAGACACACGCAAAAGACTTAAAGAAGATGGAAATGACACTGAGTTTTTGCAATATTAAAAGAATTTGCATGAATGCAGTGGCAAGGGGCAACAGAATGCCAACTCTGATGCCTCAGGTAAGACATACCTGCAGCAATTCTTCAAGGTGGTATGTATTCTTTATATGATTACATACGGAATACCTGTGTGCATGTTTTTTATTCTAGGCAGCTGACTACTGTCCACTTAGGCACCGGAAACTTCTCAAGGCTTCTGGTGTCCTGATTTTCTGGTGCTAGTTGACCCTTTGAGTGTCTAGAGAAATGAAGGGGAGGACACACCCTCCTTGGACTGGAGCATGCGCTTCAGTAGATCATTCCGATGGAAGTGGGCCTTTGCCACGGTTACTTCCCTATTTCCTGAGTGTCCACAATATGTGTGATTGCTGAAGGCTATGGCCAGGGCTGTGCTCCTCTGGAATTCAGACAAGCAACTGAACTGGGGAGCCGGGAAGGAATGTGGCAGGTGAGTGCTGCGCTGGGATGGATGTTTCCAGATGTCTCATTGTGCCTTTCCAAAGGCCAAAAGCCAGTATGTCAAATTCCTCTTCCCAATAATAGCCCTTCAAATATTTGAAGATAACTATTATATCCTCCCTTAGTTTTCTTCCAAACAAGCAGCCCCAGGCCATCTTCATCTGTCCTTGTGACTTTTCTGAGTGCCTTCCCCACCCTTTGGCCCATTTCAATTTGCAAACATCCCTCCCAAGTGCAGCCCTGGAGCTGAGCACTTCCAATCAATATAAGCTTATCCAGTTTTATGTCCCTTGCTTATTCCTTAATAGAACTTGATCCAAATGCATGCTGGATACCACTCCTGTGAGTAGGTTTTAAGTCAGAGGCAAAGGGATCTTGCAGATGTCATTAAGGTCCCAGATCAAAAGGGAGAGTATCTATGTGGGCCTGACTTGATCAGGTGACAGCTCTTAACAAATGTCTCTCCTGGCAGAGACACTGTGGTCATGAAGAAGCAAACAGTCCCTGCTGCGAATGGGCCGGCAGCTGCTAGGCTCCAAGGGCCTCAGTCCTACAACCTCCAGGAAGTGGATTCTGCCAACAACCGGGATGAGCATGGAGGAGGGCTGGATAACAGCATTGTGAGCCCCTGAGAACCCAGGCACCAAACAGGGTGATGATACATGTGTATTGTTTTAAGCCACAGCACTTGCAGTAATTTGTTACAACATCCCAGGTGGGGCTGTTATTTCCTTATGGTAAACTAAGCCTCACCTTCAATGGGTGCATCTGTTATGCCGGCTTTCCTCCATCCTGTGTCTTTGCAGCTGGCTCTGCCTTGACCTTGCTGTGAATGAATTCCCTAATTCTGTTCCATTCACTGTGGTTCGTGTTTTAGCGTCCTGATCTTGCCAAGCTGTATATTCGAATCCCTCATCATTTCCTGTGCTAGAAAAACCTGGGTACTTACTGAACCTGGACAATCATTCCCAGCATGTCGCCTACTGACTCGTGTGAGGAATATACAGAGACAGTGGATTTCATTTCACCAGACTTCTCAGTATACTTAACTAATGGCTGTCTGCATTATAGTTCATATTTATTTATTTTTAATTTGTTATTGAAGTATACTTGATTTACAATATTGTGTTACTTTCAGGTGTAGAGCAAAGTGATTCAGTAATATATATATATATATATGTATATATCTATATTTATTCTTTTATTCTTTTCCATTACAGTTTATTACAAGTTACTGAATATAGTTCTCTGTGCTATACAGTAAATCCTTGTTGTTTATCTATTTTACATATGGTAGTGTGCATCTGTTAATCCCACACTCCCAATTTATCCCTCCCCTCTCTTCCCCTTTGGTAACCATAAGTTTGTTTTCTGTGTCTATGTTTCTGTTCTGTAAATAAGTTCATTTGTACTATTTTTAAGATTCCACATACACGTGATATCATATGATATTTGTCTTTCTCTGTCTGACTTACTTCACTTAGTATGATAATCTCATTTGTTGCTGCAAATGGCATTATTTCACTCTTTTTATGGTTGAGTAATATTCCACTGTGTGTGTGTATATATACACATATATGTATATATATACACCACATCATCTTCTTTATCCATTAATCTGTTGATGGACGCTTAGATTGCTTCCATGTGTTGGCTGTTGTAAACAGTGCTGCTATGAACATTGGGGTGCATGTATCTTTTCAAATTAGTTTTCATCTTTTCTGGATATATGCTCAGGAGTGGGATTGCTGGATCATACAGTAACTCCACTTTTAGTTTTTTGAGGAACCTCCATAGTTCTCCATAGTGGCTGCACCAACTTACATTCCCACCAGCAGCATAGGAGGGTTCCCTTCTTTTCACGCCCTCTCCAGCATTTATTATTTGTAGACTTTTAGATGATGGCCATTCTGACCAGTATGAGGTAATACCTCATTGTAGTTTTGATTTGCATTTCTCTAATAATTAGCAATGCTGAGTATGTGCCTATTGGCTATCGGTATATTTTCCTTGGAGAAGTGTCTATTTAGGTCTTTTGCCCATTTTATGATTGGGTTGTTTGTTTTTTTGTTATTGAGTTGTATGAGCTGTTTGTATATTTTGGAAATTAAGCCCCTGTCAGTCACATTGTTTGTAAATATTTTCTGCCATTCTGAAGGCTGTCTTTTTGTTTTGTTTATGGTTTCCTTTGCTGTGCAAAAGCTGGTAAGTCTGATTAGGTCCCATTTGTTTATTTTTGCTTTTATTTCTATTGCCTTGGGAGACTGACTTAAGAAAACACTGCTAAGATTATTTAACAGAGTGTCTTACCTATGTTCTCTTCTAGGAGTTCAGTTCTGTAAAACTGAACTGTAAAACTGTAAAACTGTAAAACTGCTGAGTATAGGCACATACTCAGCATTGCTAATTATTAGAGAAATGCAAATCAAAACTACAATGAGGTATCACCTCATACTGGTCAGAATGGCCATGTCTTATATTTAAGTCTTTAAGCCATTTTGAATTTATTTTTGTGTATGGTGTGAGGGTGTGCTCTAACTTCATTGATTTACATGCGGCTGTCCAGCTTTCCCAACACCACTTGCTGAAGACACTGTCTTTTCTCCATTGTATATTCTTGCCTCCTTTGTCGAAAATTAATTGACCGTAGGTGTATAGGTTAATTTCTGGGCTCTCTATTCTGTTCCATTGATCCATATGTCTGTTTCTGTGCCAATACCATGCTGTTTTGATTACTGTAGCTCTGTAGTATTGTCTGAAGTCCAGGAGGGTTATGCCTCCTGCTTTGTTCATTTTCCTCAGGATTGCTTTTGCAATTCTGGGTCTTTTGTTGTTCCATAGACATTTTAGAATTATTTATTCTAGCTCTGTGAAAAATATCATGGGTAATTTGATGGGGATCACACTAAATCTGTAGATTGCTTTGGGTAGTATGGCCATTTAAACAATATTAATTCTTTCAATCCAAGAGCATGGGATATTTTTCCATTTCCTTGAATCATCTTTGATTTCCTTTATCAACATTTTATAGTTCTCAATGTATAAGTCTTTCAGAAACCTCCTTGGTTTATTCCTAGGTATTTTATTTTTTTGACACAATTTTAAACAGGTTTGTTTTTTTTTTCACTTTCTCTTTCTGATATTTCATTGTCAGTGTAAAGAACTGCAACAGATTCATGTGTATTAATCTTGTATCCTGCTACCTTCCTGAAATCATTTATCAGTTCTAATAGTTTTTGTGTGGTTTTCTATATAGAGTATATGGAGATCTACATACAATGATAATCGTACCTCTTCCCTTCCGTGGCCACACTCCAGACCCTATGGGCTGACTCCGAGTAGCCAAACCAAGTCCTCTCCCTGGGTATTTCCACTGAAGCCAGTTGCAGCACACACCAGCATGTGCCTGTCTTGGGCTGGGAAGTGCAGTGATGTGGCCAGGACTGTCTGTCCTGGTCTCTCTCTACCCTGTGGGGCCACAGGCCAGCTCCCACACTCTCCTCTCCAGCCTCTGACACTCCCCATCTGTCCAGGCTGACCTCCTGGCTGGTGAGGGAGGTTCCCAGGGTGAGGGAACCTTTCCTCTTTCACGACTTCCTCCCAGGTGCAGGTCCCCTCCTGATTCCTCCACTTCTCCTTTTTCCCTTCATCCTACATTGTTACATGGGGATCTTTTTTTTGCAGCTTTGGTTGTATGAGATCTTCTGCAAGCTTTCAGCAGGTATTCCGTGAGAACTGTTCCACATGTAGATGTATTTTTGACGTATTTGTGGGAGGAGGTGAGCTCAACATCCCTCTACTCCACCATCTTGATCTCCTCTTCACATATTTTAAAAAACACAAGTTTGATTAATGAGTTGCAATTTTAGAAGGGCAAAAAAGGATTCCCTTTCCTTAGTCTTTGTTATCATCTGTAGACCCACCAGAGATCTCCACTCAGCCTAGCTGTAATTTATAACTTGGGATTTATATAGTGTCTCACCATATCACTCTTTTTGTTATACTGCAGGTAAGCTGTCATTCCCCTGCAAGAGTGACCTACTGTGTGTCATTCTCACATTGTATTCACCAAAGAAAGCTTTCAGTGAGGGCTCTAGACCATTGGCAAAGGTATCTGCTACAGTCCTTCTGGACTATGGGGAGGGCTCAGTGGAGTGAGTCATGAAGAAAATCCAAAGGAAGCCCTTCACTGGAGTTCAAGGCTGACTGACTGCAGACTAAGTAAGGGAACACAATGTTTTCAATGCATTTCAGAGATCATATGCTTCAAGCTGTCTGCGACACTGACATTGCAGTGGTTACGACCACTAAGAGCAAAGTCTCCAAGTGGAATATGCAGATGACTGTGTGCTGTGACTTGAACTGTTCCGTAAGAGGTGTCCTTGTCCTGACCTCTGGTATCTGTGATGTGACCTTATTTGGAAATAAGGTCTTTAAAGATGTAATCAAGTTAAAATGAGGTCATACCTGACTGGGATGGGTCCTAATCCAATGACTGGTGGCAGAAAGGAGAAAAGGAAAATGGGGAATAATGTAAGGTAATGTATCTTCTATCCATGTGTGAGGTTCAAAGACGATCTTTCTACTCATTGAAGTACCAAGAATGACCCAAGTTCCTGATGCCAAAACAGTTCTAATCCAGATTCTGCCGCTTTGTAACTAGCCTTAAACAACTTTGGGTTAATCACTTATCTACTAATGGCCTCAATTTCCTGTTCTGTACATGAGAGTCGTGCCCTAGATGCTATTTCAAACTGTGGGTCTCAACCCAGCAGTGTTGCGAAATCATCTTAGTGGGTTGTTATACCAGCATAACAGACAAGAAAAAGAAATAGAATGGAAAGAAAAGAAAATGGACAGTATCAGCGTGATATTATAAAGACGGGATTATTTCATGAAACTTCATATATAGTCATGTGTAAATGTCATCATTTTTAAAATGAATTTCTCAGTTTGGTAATGTTTGAAAGCCATTGAGCCGAATGTTATCTTGACACCTTTCCTGTGCCAACTTTTTTTTGTGAGTCTACGACTGGCTTCAAAATCTCCTATAGAATAAACAAGAAAACACGGACAGCATGTTCTGAAGATTCAGAAGAAAAGAGCTAGAAGGTTAAAAAGAAAGAAAATTCACTACTCCGAAATGATCTCTTTGCCCTCTTCTTCCCAGCAACACCAAGGAGTTGTGCAGAAACAGCCACTGTTACCCTAGGTTGGTGGGTAACTTGGTGACGGCCTGCTCGCCAAGGGGAGGCTTTGCCCATGGGGAATTTAGAGGCTCCCCCCCCCGCCCCACTCTGTACCGTGGCCAAGGGCAGGTGCGCTCCGGCACTGCAGCTCGAGTTCACCCACACCCCAGCTTCCTGGGGACCTGGCCTCTGTTGGGGTTCTGCGACACACAGCAAAGAAGAAAGCAGAGCCAGGCTAAATACGTCTGCTTCCTACCAGCAGCAGGAATGACCAAGAAAAAGATGCACGTCCTCTGCCAGCACTGCATTTTTCTCCTGTTCCTTGCCATGGACGAGGAAAGAGACTGTCCACAAAATCGAATGTCTGGGGTATGTGCCTCAGGCCCACACTATGTCAAAAAATAACATTGCCTCTGCTGCCGGAAGTCCACAGTTGATAACCGCCCTGTTAATCATTTCCACTCCCTATCTGCAAGGAGCCCCACCAAAAGCATGTTTCAAAATGCTTTCTGTTCAAATTGCTTTTGTTTTACGTTAGGAAAAATTCCACCTGAAAAACTGTTGGACATAAACGTGGTAACCATATACTTTTTAAAAATTTATTTATTTTTTTAACATCTTTATTGGCGTATAATTGCTTTACAATGGTGTGTTAGTTGCTGCTGTATAACAAAGTGAATCAGCTATATGTATACATATATCTCCATATCCCCTCCCTCTGGCGTCTCCCTCCCCCCCTCCCTATCCCACCCTTCTAGGTAGTCACAAGCAATACGGCTGCTTCCCACTAGCTATTGATTTTACATTTGGGTAACCATGTACTATTTTTTTTTTTGGCAAGCGGAGGCCACTCTTCATCATGGTGCGCGGGCCTCTCACTATCGCGGCCTCTCTTGTTGCGGAGCACAGGCTCCAGACGCACAGGCTCAGTAGTTGTGGCTCACGGGCCTAGTTGCTCCGCGGCATGTGGGATACTCTCAGACCAGGGCTCGAACCCGTGTCTCCTGCATTAGCAGGCAGATTCTCAACCACCGCGCCACCAGGGAAGCCCAACCATGTACTTTTTTTAAGCATTTAAAGTCCAGGATTGAGCTTTCATGCTTTGCAGCGCACCTTTTGTGGGCATTTTTCTAAGTGTCTGGTGGCTGGGTTGCGGGGAGGTCTTGTCATCAATCACCAGCACCCCAATCACCGGGTCACCCTGAGGTCACAGTGCCACAGGGAGGAACGTCCCCTGTTTGTCCCCACCATGTCCACGTTGCAGTGACCGGCATTTATCATCAAAACAAAAAGAAACAAGAACTCCTGATTATTACAGCTGTGTAATATGTCTTGAAATAGGGCAGCGTGTTTTCTACAGATGGTGCAGGAGCAACTAGACTTCAGGGGCAAAAGAATGAACGGCGATCTAAAGCTCACACTTTATATTCAAAATGGATCAAAGATTTAAGTCTAAAATGCAAAACTATGAAACTTTTATAAGATAACATAAGAGAAAACCCTCAGGATTTGGACTTTGGTGCAGAATTCTCAGATATGATACCAAAAGCATGATCCATAAAAAGAAACGCCATCACCTGCACTTCTTTGCTCAGCAAAGACCCTTCTAAGGAGTTGCAAAGACAAGCTACAGACTGGGGGTAAACACTGCAAACCACATATCTGACAGAGGACTCATAAACAGAACACAGGAAGAGCTCTCAAAATACACAAATGTTCAC
>NW_006790410.1:770626-799611 GCF_000442215.2 Lipotes vexillifer | reverse complement strand
AAGAGTGAAGAACCCCTACGTGCCGACCTTACCTTCTCTTCTCCCTTTTGAAACCAAAACTGAACACAAGTACTTGGTACCTGGAGGTGGAGGAGTGTCTGGTGCCCTGTGCTTGTTACCACGCTCTAGGCCATACAAGGATGTAGGGTTGCACGAAACAGCAGAGTTCCTGAACCTTTTGCTTACTCCATGTCTCTGTGGAGGATGCCCAGGTGATGGAGGGGATACTCTGGGACCCAGAAACCCAGTGTTGCCCGCGGCTGCCCACGCCTCCGTCCTTCTGAGCAGAGCCCCACACCGTGGACCCATCACGGCTTCCAGGCTCTCACCACGTCAGCCACACTGGCAGTTCCTTAATCCGACAGATTCAGCAATTGCAGCATCAGTGTGGTCCCCAAGCTGACAGGTAGAGATAAACATTTTCTACAGGTGGGAAGACATGTAACGGCATGTAAGAACGGTTCTCCTCAGCGGGTTGGGACCAGATGAAGGAAGGAGGAAGCTTACAGACTCTGCACACTTAGGTATTGTTTGACTTAGTACGATCAGCATAGAGTCTAAGTGTTAAGGAAAATAAAGCAAAAGAAAAGTATTTCTCTAAAAGTGCGGCACCTCTGGAGAAGTGGGGGTACCTAAAGTATGGCTGTGAGAAGGGATCTTTCTGGCACCATTGTGGGCTTTAGGGAGATGCGCCAGCGTGGAAGGCAGGCCCTCATCCACCCTCCCACCCCTGGCCCCACAGCTGTCACGCTGCCCCCCTCCCCCTCCCCCCGTGCCCACAGGCAAGGGGACACCCGGGGACTGGAACATACCGCAGGGGAAGGGTAAACACTCCAGAGTTTCTAGAAAGCCAGGAGGAACATCTGAAGCCTATTCTAGGCTGTTCTCCCGCCCAAGGAGGAAAGGCAGGCCCGCTGTGTACTTTACCCCAAGAGAGGCAGCTAAGGTGCCTGCCCCGCTCCCTCCGTCACCCACAGCATCCTGGCTCACCACCCATCGCCTTTAACTGGTGAAACACTGCGATCCTGTGCAGCTCTGTGAGCCAAACCAAGCAGAGCCCGAGGGCGTCAGAGCCTGTTCTGCAGCTCCCAGCCCAGGAGAGAACGTTCAGCTCTCTGTCACTGCCTTAGTTTAAAAGAAAAGCTGACAGTGCACCCAGAAGAGCACCTCTCCAAGCCTTCTTTTGTAAGAGCATTTCACTAAATCTAGCACCTGAGAGCCCCTGTGGCCTCACAGGAGGTTTCCCCTCCTCCCCAGGGATCTGGGTTCCTGCTTTGGCCTGTTTCTGGCACTCGGGCAGACCTGGATCTTTTAGTCTACACGCTACCCAGCCTGGCTTCCCCTGGGTTGGTTCCACTTGGGAGTCAGTATTTCTGTCATTTAATTATATCACAATCACGCATCATCGATCTGGATAGACTAGGAAATGTGCAGTAGGGCACATGACACATACATGCTTTTCACTGTTAGAGAAGGAAGCCAAAGTTTTACTTTCCAAGTAAATACCAAGACTGAGATTAGAAAATTAAGCAATTAAATTGTCCTACAGCTTATGTTGTGCAAAATATTTAGTTCTTTACTATTTTAACCACCCAGGAAAATAATTTCACAGTCTTAATGTGATCTTTTACATTGAACTTTTATTCAACGATTATCAGGGAATTTCTATGTGGCCAAGGTCCTATGCCAGGCACACTGATAACGTTTTTAAAAATACCACATCTAGCACAGAATATTAAACTGCCAACTTCCACCTAGCTTTACAAAGAATGAAGATTTGATCCAAATATCTTCTTTGGAATCTTTGAGTCTAAATAATAATCTGTAATTGATCTCACCAAGACACTGGATGACTTAGCAACTCCTCTATTACTACATGGGTGTTTGTTCAACAACCGTGCAGACATGGGTAGCAACACAGATTTCTGTACAATTTTCATTCTGCCTTTATATGTCCTGTGATGGTAGTGAACTCGGTCTTCAAACACCAAAGCAGAGAAGGTTCAGGACTTTGGTTGCTAAGTCAATTTCCCTCATTCTCTGTTTTATTCATCATATATTTATTGACATCCTACGTGGCAACACCAATGATGGGGTGGTATTACAGTGGTCCAGAATAAATGAAGGGGTGCTCAGAGCTCCATGGGTGTTATAGAACATAACAAGAACAGTAAGGGAGGGACAATACTATTCCTCAAGGGTGAATGAGCTGTATCCTCTACAAGTGGAGTGCAAAGGAGAAGAAACTATTTCCTTGCAGGGGAGACTGTTGGAAGAAGCAGGGATCAAGCAGTAAACAGGTCTTATTGAGATGAGCTCTGAAAATTGAGATAGATGAAAAAGGTGAACGTGCGTGTGTGCGTGTGTGTGTTTGCTTGGCTGTTTTTGGCTGGTGTGTGTGAAAATAGGTGAACTAGATGAGAGAAATAAAAAGGAGAATTCTTCTCTCGACATTGTGTTCCTAAGTCCAGGCCACATAACATACTGGAAATTTCAATCATCAAAGTGAATAAGCACAGGGGTTACTGGGATTCTCTCTAACCAATGCATCCAGCTTTTACTGGGATCCCTGAGTCTGATGACAAAACTGTCTTGTAGTGCCCCTCAGACTGAAGGAACTTACAGGTCTTTCTTACGTTTTACGGATATTTAACATGTGTTACCATTTCGGTTATTTATTCAACTATGATGAAAATCATATTTCAATTAGAATTTTAGCTAGGTATGCCACCTGAAAAACTAATAAAGCTCACACAGAGTTTGGATTGTAACACCTTTCAAGCTGATGAAACATCGCTAATAGAATGTCATAATAAACAGTAGCAGTACCTTACTTAAATGAGATGTTCTAACAGCAAACACGCCATTCATTTCTAGTTAGTAATGGATAACTGCTAGGCTGGACAAGTGAACAAGGACAATTAATCGAGCTAAACAGTGTTGACATTTCCAGGTTACTGGAAATTACCGTGCGGTGAGCTTGTCTGTCTTTCTAAAGCCCTGCCCTGCAGAGCTACTCTGTCACAGTCCCACCACTGAAAGCAGCCCCTCTGATTCAAACGGTCTTCTTAGCTCAGCAAATTCTGATCCGGAGAGTTGATTTGCATGGATTTTTGTGCAATCCTATTTACAAACCAACTGAAAAAAAAAAAAAGGGTTCCAATCCGGAGTACATCGTGTAGCTCAGCGCTTGCCAGCCAAGGCAGCTGCGGTGCACTTGTGATGGGCCCGAGCTCCTGCCTCGTCTCCCCACTGCCTCTGGCTCTGCCCTGGGGTGTCCCTGTCAGAGGAGCCCGCGCTTCAGGGAGCCCGTTTGTAAGCGAGTTCAAGAAGATGTGTTCCCAAGATCTGGGAGGGACACGGCTAGGTATCAGCTGCGACACGAGCGTGACCGAATCTGGGGAAAAATTCAGATTGCCAAGTGTGTTCCAAGATACACGGGTTTCTTTTTTGCTTGTGTTATTGTCATTGCTAAGTCCACCCCCGCCGTGAGCATGGTCTGAGAACTGTTTCTATTCCAAAAGCCCTGAGATGAGAACTTCTGCCACGGTGCTTACAACTCAGTTGATAAAATGACCTCCAGGAGAAGGGCTGAGCGAAAGGAATGTGGCTGTAGGTGCCGAGGAAGCGTGGGCGAGGAAGGCCAGGTCGTCAAAGGTGGTGTCCTGGCTGGTGAAGTTGACACTGGCTCCTTTGAGCTTTGTCTTCACCGTGCCAATCATGAGCCCACAGCCTGGAGCTACCTGACCCTGCTCTAGCAGCGGGCTGACCACCATGCAGCCACCTGGACACCCCTGACCCTCACTCAGTGACTTCCAAATGTTCCGTAAGAGTTTTAAGAGGGTGACGAAGGAACTTCACTAGTATTGTGAAATGTTCTTCTATCCGTTTTCCATTAACGTAACTGTTAGAATCTTCACCAAAGTCGTCTAAAATAGACTTCTGAAATACAATCTCATGGTTCAAATTCTGGATGGAAAGGTGTTGTTGAAATACTCTTCAGAAGAGAGCTCTTTATTTGGTAACTGGAATGATAGGTTAGCTACCTTAAGAAAATATAACCTCGATTTTGACAGCCAACAAGCTTACTCATTGATTACAAATTTCTTTTGACTTCAATGAATGGGTCAATTCGTAGACGTAGTAGTTTATAACATGAAAATATGCATTCCTAAATATTAGATATTCTTTAGTAATACTATACATCTGTTGGGCCCCTGGGCAGGCCACCCCAAAACATGCCTCAAAGGCATATTGATTAGTTTGAATTCAAGTTACTTAACAAACAGCTGGTGGAAAAAAGGTAATAAAACCCCACACTCTGACCCTCCTCTTTCCCCCAGAAAGTGGGAAATAAATAATCTCCCATGTGACGGTGTCCTTCCTGTACCAAGAGGACAGAGGGCATACTTGGCACTGGATTTAGGGAAATCAAGGCTAAGAAGGCCGTATAAACAAACTCTGACCACTTCTTCATTAGGCTGCTGCCCCCAAGCACAAGCCCCTGTGTTTGTTAAATCTTTACAAGTGTTTCTTAGTCTAAAAATGATATAAAAACAGTCTGCTCTGGTCACTTCGGTGGTCCCATTTCTGAGACCTTCATGCATATGAATTAAATTGGTTTTTTCCTCCTGTTAATCTGTCTTGTGTCAATTTAATTATTAGACCAGCCTAAAGAACTCAAGAGGGGTAGGGAGAAATTATCCTCTCGCTGATACATCCTAGGTAAGAACATCATGTATTTGGGAACAGGCAAGAAGATGTTTAAAATAATTACATATTAAAAAAAAATCCATATTAGTCTCAAAATTAATTTTGAAAAGACTTTGAGTGGCCTTTCACACTGAGTGAAAGAATATGTCGATGCTCAACATCACTAATCATTAGAGAAATGCAAATCAAAACTACAATGAGGTATCACCTCACACCAGTCAGAAGGGCCATCATCAAAAATCTATAAACAATAAATGCTGGAGAGGGTGTGGAGAAAAGAGAACCCTCTTGCACTATTGGTGGGAATGTAAATTGATACAGCCACTATGGAGAACAGTATGGAGGTTCCTTAAAAAACTAAAAATAGAACTATCATATGACCCAGCAATCCCACTACTGGGCATACACCCTGAGAGAACCATAATTCAAAAAGAGTCATGTACCACAATGTTCATTGCAGCTCTACTTACAATAGCCAGGACATGGAAGCAACCTAAGAGTCCATCGACAGATGAATGGATAAAGAAGATGTGGCACATATATACAATGGAATACTACTCAGCCATAAAAAGGAACGAAACTGAGTTATTTGTAGTGCAGTGGATGGACCTAGAGACTGTCATACAGAGTGAAGTAAGTGAGAAAGAGAAAAACAAATACTGTATGCTAACACATATATATGGAATCTAAAAAAATAAAAAAGGTTCTGAAGAACCTAGGGGCAGGACAGGAATAAAGACGTGGACATAGAGAATGGACTTGAGGACACGGGGAGAGGGAAGGGTAAGCTGGGACGAAGTGAAGAGAGTGGGATGAACATATATACACTACCAAATATAAAACAGATAGCTAGTGGGAAGCAGCCCCATAGCACAGGGAGATCAGCTCAGTGCTCTGTGACCACCTAGAGGGGTGGGATAGGGAGGGAGGGAGGGAGATGCAAGAGGGAGGAGATATGGGGATATATGTATACGTATAGCTGATTCACTTTGTTATAAAGCAGAAACTAACACACCATTGTAAAGCAATTATACGCCAATAAAAATGTTTAAAAAAAAAAGAATATGTCACTACTCACACTTTCTGTTTCTATTTTATAAACACAAACCAGACAAGGGGAATCAGCTGTAAACCAGGGCTCTAGTTTGATGACATCCTCATAACTTTCAGCTCTGAGACCGCCAGGATGTAAATGCAGCAAGGTATTAAGGTCAAGAAGTAATTGGTTAGCCAGGAGGAGACTCAAAATGGGATCTCACAGTGAACACACTATAGAAGATTTTCTGTGGATCTGGATGGGGACTCATGGTCAAAACAGATATTCTGAAACATTTTCAGCATGCCTCAGAGCAAGTGGGCAGGGCAGGGAGCCAGCCTCTTGGTTTT
Source organism: Lipotes vexillifer (assembly GCF_000442215.2). NCBI lineage: Eukaryota > Metazoa > Chordata > Mammalia > Artiodactyla > Lipotidae > Lipotes > Lipotes vexillifer. The sequence goes on along the minus strand of NW_006790410.1, from coordinate 793,512 downwards.
CTCTTGGGGTTAATAGTGAGCACCTTAGACTGAGCCAGGGCCCCTCAGGAGGAGCAGAGCCGGTGCCCCTGGCGGACCCGCAGGAAATCAGAGAGAGCACGCGCCAGGGACTGCCGGCCACGCCCAGCACCAGAGGAGCCCCGCCCTCACCCAGTGGCCCCGCCCACTTGCCTCTCCAGGCCAGGCGAAGGGTGTGGCTTACACTCACTCGCTCAGAAAGAGCTAGTTTAACTCAATCTAAGACATGATTATTTCAATTCTAAAGGCGAAAAGATGCAAACAGTATTTTAACCATAATTTGCCTAAAAGTTATTCCTTGTGGAAGATACACATCCCAGTAAGTACACAGTCTTCAAAGAAAAATATAATTGCTTGACTAAGTGAGAGTAGACTACATATTTGCCTTTTAAAAAACATTTTGGCCACCCCACGCCAGTGGTGGGATTTTTGTTCAGTCCCCAGGGACTGAACCTGGGCCCTCGGCAGTGGCATCGCAGAGTCCTAACCACTGGACAGCCAGGACCACCCCGCCGTTTTTTTTGTGTGTTTTTTTTTTCTTTGGTACGCGGGCCTCTCACTGTTGTGGCCTCTCCCGTTGCGGAGCACAGGCTCCGGACGCGCAGGCTCAGCGGCCATGGCTCACGGGCCCAGCCGCTCCGCCGCATGTGGGATCTTCCCAGGCCGGGCACGATACCCGTGTCCCCTGCATCGGCAGGCAGACTCTCAACCACTGCGCCCCCAGGGAAGCCCCTCCCGCGTTTTTTTTTTTTTTTTAATGAAGCTGATAACATCTTAAGAGGTGGGGAAAACCAAATCTGATGTAGGTGTCCCTGTCTCTCTACTTAACAGGGATGTGGTTCAGATGATTCTAGAAAGTATTCTAATTTCTGCTCCTTGGTTTCCTCGTGGGAAAAGTGGGACAAAGTAGATATAAATGCTCTTAACAGCAGCTAAGAGCCCATAATGTTATGTAAATTCAAACCTGAGTTCACACTTGAACATTACAGAATGATACACATTTCACGTCCCCATAGGCCACATAGAAAGTGTGAGCTGCACTCAAAGTCGCAGTAGGGAGTTTGGGGTGATACACATGTATGCATCGCTGCGGCATCTACACTGCACACCCCTTCCGTTGGTGGTACGTGCCTCAGCCACTCACTGTGCTAAAGTTTTCCAGCGAGTATTTGATTTTATTCTCACAAAAAATCCTAGTAGGAAGGCATTACACTCACAGCTTTCCACAGACAAGGGAGCACGCTGAGTGGGAGACCTGGGAGGCTGATGTGGACGACAGCACTCGGCATACTCAGGCTGCCCAGGACTGAATCAGCCCTTCATTGATCCGGGACTCTCTGAACTGAGGAAATTCCTTCAGTTTTTGGAAAAATCAAAGATAATTAAGTGGTTAAATGACAGAAGAAAGACTGACAGGTTGGAAGGAAAATGATGACAAGGGGATCGGGGAGTGAGCGAAAGTGATCACACAGAGCAGAGCCTGAGCGCTTATGTACAAGTAGTGATATGTTAGCATGAGAAATTTTAGTCTGACTGGTGGGGAACCTTCCAGATGGTGAATTAAACTGAACTGGAGCCATGTACCTAAAAAAATTAATGAAAGTCCTAGGTATATGACATTTTAGAAGCTGGCAAATTCACAAGTAAAGAAAACAGGTTCACTTGGAGATGTCAGGTGACTCCTGGCATCTTTTCACCTGTGCTGTCATCTTTCAAGGACCTCTTTAAGTAGACAAAACAGCACATTGTTAAAAGCATTTATCAGTATTTATCTAAACACATCCAAGCAATTTGACTACGGTGCATCCATGAGTCATCAAAAGGCAGGCTGAACAACCGTTCCTGGTCCTATTAGTGGAAACAATTAATGGGCAAATGTGCTGACAGGAAGCTGTCCTTATGTAGTTGGTGCCTTTGCACAGAAAAGTCACTTCCTTAAAAAGGGAAGCCAGCACCACTAATGACAGTGGTCAACACACCATGTGCCGGGCTGTATGTGCTGAAGTCTGTGCAAACAAAGTTCCCTGAGGAACTCACCCCCAAATTACTTTGCTAGTAATAGCTATGACACCTGGACTGATGCTCTGTAAAGTGACAGTTAAGTAGGCACTGGAACTTTATAAAGCATACCCATTTCACTTTCCTGGAGGTCACGTACAAAGGGAGAGCTGCACTCAATGTCGCGGTCAAGGAGGTGCTGGCACTGGTGCATACCTGGCGGAATCCCTACTGCGGGGACAGCGCTAATCCCAGCACTGGTTGCAGGAGTCTTTCAGCTTTCTCGACACTGTTTTCTCTGTGTTACTTTCTGGCCCAGTCCAAGAGAAAAGTGTGCTGCAGTACTGGCTCTATTCTGTTTATGTTGCTAAGTTACAGAATATTTTGCCTTGCCTTGTCCAGAAAACCATGTCAATTGTCTCTCAAGAGATAAGCTACATTCTGGAACATCTCTGTATGTGTGACCTGAGTGTGCCGTGAGTATATCTGTAAGACAAATTTTGTTTTTTCTTTCTCTTTCAACTACAATTTGGAGAGAATCCTGTGATTCTATACTGATTTGAAAATGTAGACTGCAAACATACCAGTATTTAAGCAGAAATTTAAGCAGTATTTAGAGTCCTTGTGAGCTACACGTGAGCACACACAGACACGCACACGCAGGCACATGGGTAAGAGTGGTTAGAAGGGAAGGAGGGTCACAGTCGGAAAGAGACGAAGAGACCCAAGAAGCCACTGAGTTGCCAGGACTCTGCCAACACACATGGGCGGCTTGTGAGGAGAGAGTCATCGGGCCCTGGTTTAACGGACACCCTCAGGCTCTCCGGTTTCAATTCTCCTTTCAATCAAAACATTCTGAGAGAACTTTTCATCTATTTCTTGAAGATTCTGAATTTTTAAAAATAGGCAAAACACAATTATAAGTAACAGAAGCAAAAGGAAGTATATATTCAAAACAACTGTTTCTTTCCTCTTGCCCCCAAAAGCCTTAACCCCCAAACATACAAAGTCAATTTTGGAAACTGCATCTCTTTTAAGTTCTCCACTGTAGCACACAACTAGTGGGGTGGGACAGCCCCTTCACCTCCTGCCTGTGAACAGGACACAAGTCTCCTGATTCCCTTCTCCTTCCTGGCCACGCGGAAAGCTGCCTACACAGAGTTTGCTCTGCTTTGATGGTCAGCGTCAGGGGATCCTTCTGGATCTCACAGCAAAGGCCGAGGCACAGACGGGATGACAGGCCCAGCATCTACCTCTGGGGCCCGTCTCCACTTTGCCTCCTGCTTGAACTCGGCACAGACCTCACCTGCTCCAAGCAACTGAAACATCCAGTGGGATGTGTACACCCACGTTGCCATGGAATAAAGCAAAACTTTATAAAGCTGGGATTAAATAGGATTCTTCTGGGACGAAAGCCCATCAGCTTTGTTCATTCCTTTTTCTCTTCTCCACTTCCTTGCCCTTCTGCGGGACTGGCGTGGGGGAATGAGAAGAATGCAACACTGCTCAATGATCCTACCAAGATAGGAGGTTACCCAAGCCACAGTCTGTGTGATTTCTTCCTGCACGTTTGTTCATTTGCTTCTAAAATCAGCACTCGCTGTGAATTACGACATAAACTGGAAGACTGGAGGATCATTTGCCAATGACAATCTGCACAGGCCTCAACTCTCTCATCTGTAAAAGCGGAGCATTGAACTGGAGACTGAAAAGGCCTGTTCTAACTCCAGCATCTCATCATTTTTTAAAATGCTGTTGCCGGGACTTCCCTGGTGGTCCAGTGGTTAAGACGCCATGCTCCCAATGCAGGGGGTCTGCGGTTAGATCCCTGGTCGGGGAACTAAGATCCCACATACCGCTACTAAGCCCATGCGCCACAACTACAGAGCCCATGTGCTCTAGACCCCGCGTGCCGCAACTACAGAAACTCGCGCACCATGACTAGAGAAGCCTGCGTGCCGCAACAAAGAGCCCATGCGGCCAAGATAAATAAATAAAGTTAAAAAAAATAAATAAATAAAATGCTTTTGCCACTTTCTTGCATGTGGGTATGTGTGCACGTATGTATTTAAATCCCAGAACTCTAAATGGAAGTCAGGTAAGAAGTTCAACACTTTGGTTCTTTTCCCACTCCAGTTATGGCGGTCCTTTCCAAAATGGATAAGCTTGCTATATTTCAAGCAGTGGAGGTTTTGCTGAGGCAGGAAAGTTGCTGATGCTTACGATTACCTAGATGAGAATAAGTCAGTCAGTGATATTAGGGGACTCAGAAGAGCACACTTCAGGGATCAAAACCTACGCCTGTCTGACCAGAAATAAAAGAAGGTGCTATGCACTGAAAAGGTGGGGAGCTTCATTACTCAAAAAAGAAGACATAGTGTATTCCCTTTCGTTTTTCTTCGATGCAGCCTGGGACAGGGGAGAAATGTCACATTCAGAGAAAGGTGGGATAAGGCATGTAGCGTTATTCTCCTTTTAAAATAATTTTAATAACCTATTTTTCTAAATATATTTGTGTCCTACCTGTGCTTTTCAAGCGTGATATTTGAAAAATAATGCAGCCTGTGTTGCTCTCTATTAGAACTAAAAAAAAGCTCAGGTAATATCTCCGTTTGGTACATGATGTATTTCTGGAAACTCTTCTGAAAGTAGACTATCTGAAACTTAAGCAACCAGATTCTGTGTGTGTGTGTGTGTGTGTGTGTGTGTGTGTGTGTGTGTGTGTGTTGAAAGTAGACTATCTGAAACTTAAGAGATTAGATTCTGTGTGTGTGTGTGTGTGTGTGTGTGTGTGTGTGTGTGTGTGTGTGTCTGTGTGTCTGTGTGTCTGTGAGTGTCGGCGGGGGAGGCTGGTGGGGAGAGAAGGAGAGAGAGAGAGAATGTGTATTTGTGTGTCTAATCGAACCCCTGTGATTAGTGTAGGTAGCAGGTAGATCAGTTTGGGGCACATGCCCTGTAAGGATTTTCTCCTCAAACACTAGGGAAGTCTTTTCAGGCATCTTCCTGGGTTCAGTGCATCTACCCGGCCCCACTGTCAGTGGTCTAATATTTAAACTCTAGTCAGCAATGTCACAGGGAGGTGGGTGCTCATCACAGTATTGTGACCTAGAAGGTCTCCAATCCTTGAGAGGAGGACAAAATGAGTAGGGAACAGGGAGTCTGGTCTTGGCGGGTAGAGTACCTGCTGGACTCTGTGGCACCCAGGACTGAGCAGGACCTAGGTCTGACAAGTCTGCTCAGTCTGGCCTGTGGGAACCCCGGGGGGAGTCAGGATGGGTGGAGCGAGGGGTTCTTTTAGACCTCGCACCACCCACTGTCTCTTCTTCCGAGGCTGTTTATTATTCGTTCAACAAATACTTATTGGACATATATGTGTAGCAGAGCAGAGCCATGACAAGGGCTAAAATAGGTGATTATAAGTGACTTCATTTTGCAGCTGAACACATGGAACTCCAGGGCCACCAGTGTAAATTTTTCTCTTCACGTGCTCATGTGTCTGAATTATCTGATTTTAGAAGAAATATTAACTGCAGAGCTCTCACTGGTTTCTTTGCCTTTCCTGAAATGAGAACTCCATTAAAATAATACAGTAAAAATAAGCTGGATACTCATCTCTGTAATCAGTCTGGAACTGAATGTCTCAAAACTGCTTCATAAGAGACTTTAGTCTCACGACCTTTCTCTAAAGAAACAGTAGCAAAAAGAAGTGTCTACTGTTCCCAAAGGGCCCCGGACGTTCCGTAACAAAGCCAGACCTCTCCTCTCGGAACACATGTCCTAACCCTCTTCCCCTGCTGCCCTGCCTCAGCCCTGCTCATCTGCTCACCTCCATACATTTCTAACACGAGCGTGGAGGTGAGCTTCTCTCTTCTCTCAGCTCTTCCAAGTTTGCTCCTAGATGTTGACAGAATACTGCCTCCTGGCCAAAGGCACTGACACGTTGACTCTCACCGTGCACTGTGGTCACGGCTTCGGTGAGGACTGGCAGGAGGAGAGGACGGTAACCACCCAGGGCAAGTCCCCAGGGAGTGTCCAGGTACTTGACCATCACTGTGCTAGGCAATCTTTGCTTTGACCTCGTTCGGTGTCTCACTGCAGACTATATGTGAAGAAAACCAATGTCTGATCTGGATGTGCTGCTACCAGAAATAACCAGAAACACCATCCTCAAGGAAAGCTGAGGGAGCAGGAAACAAGATAAAAAAGAGAAGGGGCCTGACATCAATTCTTTTGAATCTTGTCTTTGTACCCTTCTCTATTTTCAGAAAAAAATTTCAATATCGAGCCTGAAGTCTATGAGGACTATATGAGACAGTTCCACCCAAAACTATTAGAACTAATAGATGAATCCAGCAAGAATGCAGGATACAAGGTTAATATACAGAAATCTGATGCATTTTTATGCACTAACAATGAAAGAGAAAGTGTAAAAACAAACCTGTTTAAAATAACATCAAAAAAAATAATAAAATACCTAGGAATAAACTTAACCGAGGAGGTGAAAAATCTATACACTAAAAACTACAAAACACTGATGAAGGAAACTGAACATGATTCAAAGAAATGGAAATATATCCCATGTTCTTAGATTGAAAGAATTAATATTATTAAAATGGCCATACTACCCAAGGCAATCTACAATTTAATGTTCTCCCTATCAAAATATGCAGGACATTTTTTCACAGAAATAGAAATAAATAACCGTAAAATTTATATAGAACCATAAAAGACCCCAAGTTGCCAAAGCAGTCCTGAGAAAAAAGAACAAAGCTGGAGGTATAAACCTCCCAGACCTCAGACTATACTACAAAGCTACAGTAATCAAAGCAGCATGGTAGTAGCATAAAAACAGACACATAGATCAATGGAACAGAATAGATAGCCCAGAAATAAATGCACACACCTACGGTCAATTCATCTATGACAAAGGAGGCAAGAATACACAATGGAGAAAAGACAGTCTCTCCAACAAGTAGTGCTTGGAAAACTAGGCAGCTCCATGTAAAACAGTGGAATTAGAACATTCCTTCATACAAAGATAAACTTAAAATAGTTTAAGGGCCTAAATGTAAGAGGTGACACCATAAAACTCCTAGAAGAGAACACAGGCAAAACACTCTTTTTTTTTTTTTTTTTTGCGGTATGCGGGCCTCTCACTGTTGTGGCCTCTCCTGTTGCGGAGCACAGGCTCCGGATGCGTAGGCTCAGCGGCCATGGCTCACGGGCCTAGCTGCTCTGCGGCATGTGGGATCTTCCCGGATAAGGGCACGAACCCGTGTCCCCTGCATAGGCAGGTGGACTCTCAACCACTGCACCACCAGGGAAGCCCAGGCAAAACACTCTTTAACATAAATTGTAGCAATATTTTCTGAGATCAGTCTCCCAAGGCACAAAAAATTAAAAGCAAAAATAAACAAATGGGACCTAATTAAACTTAAAAACCTTTGCCAGAAAAGGAAACCATCAACGAAACAAAAAGACAACCTATAGAATGGGAGAAAATATTTGCACATGATGTGACTGACAAAGGGCTAGTATCCAAAATTGTACAAAGAGCTCATACAATTCAATATCAAAAGAATAATCTAATAAAAATGGGCAGAAGACCTGAATAGATATTTTTCAAAAGAAGACATACTGATGGCCAACAGGCACATGAAAAGATGCTCAACATCGCTAATTATTAGAGAAATGCAAATCAAAACCACAATGAGGTATCACCTCACACTAGTCAGAATGGCTATCATCAAAAAGCCTACAAATAATAAATGCTGGAGAGACGTGGAGAAAAGGGAACTCTCTTATATTGCTGGTGGGAACGTAAATTGGTACATCCACTATGGAGAACAGTATGGAGGTTCCTGAAAAAACTAAAAATAGAACTACCATATGATCTAGCAATCCCACTCCTGGGAATATATCCAGAAAAGGCAAAAACTCTAATTTGAAAAGACACATGCACCCCAATGTTCATGGCAGCACTATATACAATAGCCAAGACATGGAAACTACCCAAGTGCCCATCAACAGATGATTGATTTAACACACACACACACACACACACACAAAATGAAATATTACTTGGCCATAAAAATTCATGAAATAATGCCATTTACAGCAACATGGATGGACCTAGAGAATATTATACTTAATGAATAAGTCAGACAGAGAAAGACAAATACTATATGATATCACTTACATGTGGAATCTAAAAAATAATACAAATGAATGTATATACAAAACAGAAACAGACTAACAGATATAGAGAACAAACTTATGGTTACGAAAGGGGAGAGGGAGGGGTGGACAAATTAGGAGTGTGGTATTAACTGCTACAAACTTCTATACATAAAATAGATAAGCAACAAGGATACACTGTATAGTGCAGGGAATTATACCCATTACCTTGTAAAAACCTACAATGGAATATAATCTGAAAAAAAGTAACTGAATTACTATGCTGTATATCTGAAACTGACAGAATAGTGTAAATCAACTTTACTTCAATATAAAATTTTAAAGAAAAGAATATATGAGACAGAAAAATAGTGTTGATTGAGGATTTTTGTCTGTGGAAAATTATTATTGTTCTGATATTTCAAAACAAAAGCCAAGACAAAGCAATGACTGTTCTTTTGACATAGAGCAATGAGGGGTCCTCACTTTAAGTTTTGAACATCATGGACCAGTAACTAACCTTTCAGGGACTCATCATTATTTTGCTTTGCTTGTTAAGGCATTTATTTGCTTTAGTGTACATTTTCCATTCGGATGACTTCCTCTAATAAATGTAATACTTTGAAATAACTTCCTTGTGGGTTCCATTTCTCTCCTCATTCGTGTCCCTAATTAATCTTGAAAGCATTTTGGATACAACAGCATTTTCCAGCTCCAGCTTTTTAAATTCTGACCCTCCTCATCTACTCTGATGCCACAGAACTGTACTTACCTGATGCACCCCCTGCGCCAGGCTCTGAGTAGGTGCCGAGCATCCTCACCTCACAGCATCCCGCAGCAGGGCTGCAGGAGAGAGACCCTGAGGGGTACAGAGCCGGCCTAAGATCACGTGGTCAACAGGCGGCAGAGCTGAGCCCAAGCAGGCGCTATCACCCTGCAGCCATGTGGGGCTCACCATCCTGCTCCAGAAACTGCCAACTCAATCTCGAGTTCTGTCATTTCAACTCTACGTGAATGTGTTAATTAGTTTTAAGTTTCAGAAGGTCTGCGTGAGCGTGAAATCATGTATTTTTTCTTGCTCTATCATTTTCCAAGCTTAGGAATGGCGCGCACATCATTAAGTCTTTGCTGGGGTCCATTTCAAAGAAGAGGAACGTGCCACCGACCCCAGGAGCAGCCGGAACAACCTGCCGGGCACAGTTTATCTTACCTTCCTAATATCAACCTAAATATCAAAGTTTTTTTGACCTGCCCTTTTTTTGTGTGATTCAGCAAACCAAACTTGACGGTGAAAAGAGATGCCTCCATGCTGTCATGAAGACAGTCCTCTATTGTGCGTTCTGATCTAATCTCCTGCAGAATCTGGGTTCTCTTCCGGCAGACGCGCGCCAGCCCTCGCGGCGTCCGGGCACCGCCGGGCACCCCCTGCCTCGGCCACCTGCCACCCACCCACCGCGCCCAGGCTCCTCCACCAGAACTGTCTCTGTGTTGAAAAGGGGCTGCGAAAGTCTGAAAATAATGGAGGCATGGCGATAACTCGTTTTCTATCAAATGCCACAATATTTTAACCGCAGTGTTACAATATTGTGATCCTTCAGTTATCAATTCTGTGATTTTCTAAAACTTGGGCTGTAATTCTCCAAAGTTAAACTAGATTACGGTGATTCGCAAATTTTATTTTATATTTCTGAAGGTAAGAACACCACCGAACGAAAAGGAGTCTCTCCAAATCGAAGGAATGTGTTAACTTGCAAAAAAAGAGAAGAAAGGAGTCAGCCTCCACAGGGCGGTTCTCCACACGCTCGTGGGGGCATTCTAGCACCTTATTCAGATGTCCCGTGTGCACTGAACTTCAGTCATGTAGCCACAGCTAGGAAAACACAGGCTGGAAACGATCTCCAGCTTTTTGGAACAGTTCATCTTTTTCATAATCCACAATAGGAACAGACTTCCGGAACCCCTCTCCAGAGTTACAAGAAGAATGCGGCAGCAGAGAATAGTTTTGGAATGACAGAGGCTATACGACTCAACTTCATTCTGCAGAAAAATTAGTTCACTTACTCTGTGTCCCCAGTGCTTTCACCCCTGCCATGAATATCAGAACATGTTAGTAGTGGAGAGAGGTGGGGAAATAACGGTCCATGCGCCCTGTACCACAGCACCTTCTGGTAATGCTTCATCTCACCTCTGGTTTGATTTGCAGACCTCTCTCCAGCCGGAGTTAACATGTTGACAACACGATTCATGCTGCCACGATCCCAAGCTATTTCTTGTTCCTTTTGCAACAGGAACCTTTTAATGAATACTTTCAAAAATGGGAAACTGGCTGTCCGTTTTTAATGACTTTCCAGCCGTTGCTCTGTACTTTTGATCTTCAAATAAAACTGATCTGGGCTTCCCTGGTGGTGCAGTGGTTGAGAGTCCGCCTGCCGATGCAGGGGACGCGGGTTCGTGACCCGGTCCGGGGGGATCCCACATGCCACGGAGCGGCTGGGCCCGTATGGCATGGCCGCTGAGCCTGCGTGTCCAGAGCCTGTGCTCCGCAACGGGGGAGGCCACAACAGTGAGAGGCCCACGTACCGCGAAAAAAAACAAAACAAAAAAAACTGATCTTGTAAAGGCTACATGTGTGTTAGTATCACCTAGATACTTCTGGTGAGTAAATTACCCTCCTGGATAATAAATCAGAGGCTTTTGAAAGTGCATTAACTCTTTAGACTCGCCCAGGACAGCTCACTTGCACGGGGAATTTCGACACAGCACATGAGTCATCAGCAAAGGTTACTCCTCATGCACCCCTCTCCTCCCTAGGGAGTTACTTACTTAGAACATCTAAGTATTCATACAGGAAAAGCCCAGAATGCAGCAAGAGTCTCCAGGAAGCTAAGGAATTCCAGAATTACATTTCTGAGACAGTAGACGGGAAAATCCTCATCTGGTCCCCCATCTATTAAGGATCAAGCAATCTCCAAAAAAATGTCATCACCTTCCAGATAACTCAGGTTGACCTCTGTAAGCCTTGAGAATGCTTACTTCAATGCTTTTGGATAAATATCTGTAAAACATTTGCTCTGAGCCTTCTGAAGTCACCATATTTGGTCTGTGGTGCAGCATGTAGGTGACCCCCTCTGTAGACAATGCTGGGACACACCAACCTCCCTGGCCTCCGGCCTGTGTGGGCTGTTTGCTGTCACACAGATGACCTGCCCACTAGGCTTATGTCTCCTTTTCATGTCCTTTATTCATTGACTTTTTCTTTGTTCTAGAGGCTGTTATGAGAAGTTCTAAATTCAGAAGTCTAAGATCAATGAGAAATTCTATCCTCGTGTTGTTAGCAGCCTTTACCTTGCTATATAATTGCTACACTATTTTTTCTTGCTGCTGTCAAACTTTTTAGACCCCTTGTGGACATGTAAGAGCTTCTGGTTTCTAATTAGGTTTAAACTGTCCCTAAAATAAGAGCCAATAGCCACTGAGTGAGAATTTGAAGGAGCAAATGAGGGAACAAAAGTACATAAACATCAGTGGGATCACTCTAAGATCTCTGTTTGGTTTGCATCTATTTATGTGTTTCTTGTCTGTAAAGTGGACCCTTGAACAACCCAGGTTTGAACTGTGCAGGTCCACTTACACACAGGTTTCGGTTAATGGTAAATACTACAGCACCAAACGATCTGCTGTTGGTTGAAGCCACGGATACCGAGGGCTGACTGTAAAGTTACACTCACATTTTCTACCGCGCGGGGGTCAGTGACCCTAACCCCAGTGTTGTTCAAAAAAGGGAAAATGGACTCTGAGAACGTGAGGGGCCCTTTCTGGATGTCTGGATTCTAATATATTCTCCTAACAAAGCAATACAGGCTGCTCTGTGAAAAATACCCAGTTCTGGATTTTTGAAATTACAACCGACAGACACTACATTAAATTATTTTCCATTAAATTGGCTTACTGGTGGAGAAGAATAATTGACACAATTATTATGAATTGGAATTACTTCTACTTGACAAACAGGCCTGTGAATAATACACACGACCTACTATTAAACATTCATTCTATGTCGATAGGTTCGTACGTAAGCCTGCATGCATTTTTAAATTAAACTCTGAATATTAAAGACGTAGTTTGAAGAAATATATTGTTATACATCGAAAACTGATGTTTACTTGTGCTTTGCAGTTTTCCTTTAGTCCAGGAAAGATCATTCTTTTAAAAGAAAAAAAAAATCTCCTATTATGTTCAGGCAAATAAACCCAGAACACCTGGTACAATTTTTCTGGTTTCTTGTGCATCACACAACACGAAGCATTGCTGAAACAAGAAGGTTGATGGGAACTGCCTTTCCATTAGCAGTGAAAGACAGTGGTGCTCAGATGACAAAAATGTACTAAAACCTCTATTTTCCATGTTAGGTTTTCACTCCCTGAGGGCTGTGTGTGGAGGTGAAAGGTAACGAAAACAAGAAAATTGTGCAGCACCAAGCAAAGAAGCCCAAGAACTCCTGTGCTGGCTGATTCAGCCTTATTTCTTAGTTGAAGAAGACAGCAGTTGGAATTTACATCCCAGGACAAGCTGAGAAGTCCCTCCAGTCCTGGGGGCACCGCTCTGCTTCCTTTACGTCACCCTCATGGAGAGCATGTCTCACGAACCCTCCCACCCACTGCTGTGCTCCCCTCGCTGCGCAGACCCAGCCCTTCACAGAGCACCCACTGCCAGCTCACGATGCACTTCTGTTGGCCTGGCTGATGCCACGTGAGGCCCAGACGGTCCTGAGATGGCCCCACCTCTGAGTAAGGTCTGTGTGCACTGATGGTAAAATACTTTGGGGGGGATCTCGTGGGAAGAGAACTTTTCCCGTTAAGTGTAGGTTTAGTATTCATGAAAAAACATCTATTCTTTGTTCGTTCTATTTCCTCCCCCATGCCTGGTCTTTTCATCTTAAACACACACTGGACCCGTCCACAACTCTACTGCTGTCCGGAGAATTCCACACCTTTCCAACTGCATCGGCCCATGGGGGCCCATCTAAATTATGAACCGAAGTGAAACAAAGCCTGGACCTTAACGACTTCACCAGGGAAGATCAAGGAGGAAAAGCGGGGGAGAGCAGATCTGCCACAGGCAGAAAGGGCTGGAGATGAGAGGAGGCGACTGGACCAGTTTGATGAGGCCAGTCGTTCTGGCTTCCGGGCACAGATTTCCTGATTTCCCTTATGTCTGAAATTTGACCCCATCTGTTCTTTCCATTTGACCCTGAGTGATGAGAATGGAGATGCAGTGTGGTGTGGAGAGGCAGAGCGACGTTGGCAGCAGACAGCTCAGGGCTCGGGCTTGGCTCTGTGGGTTTGGAGTGGTCACTCCACCTCTCTGTTCCTCACCGGTGAAAAGGAGCCATGATGTTTCTCTTGCAGGCCGAGTTTAAGCACACAGGCTTAAAGCACAGTGCCTAGCATGGGGCAAGCAACCACAGCATGGTAAGATTCATCTCATACGAGCTCCGTTAACTTGGTATTAAAAGTACATCTGTCAAGTTCAGAGCACAGCTTTACACTAAGTAGCTCTTCAGTGACGCCACAAGTCAGTTCCTGATTATTTCCAAAGAACTGGGAAGGAAAGAAAGCTACTGGAAAATAATACTGAATAATAATAATACTGTATAATACTGTGACGAATACTGAATAATACTGTTTGCCTCCCTATCAAATATGATCTAAATGGCACAAATACAGTGGAGAGGAACACCACAAAATTATACTCAGAAACCCATGTACACTTTTCCATGCAAATAAGCAGTGATGAAAGAGAAAATATGACCGTTGAAGCAACAGGTATAAATGATCAGCAGTCAATTATTGTAACTTATTTCTAGGGTCATTTCTATGATCTTAAATGAACGGTTAAGAAAGAGTACCTGGGGTGTGGAGTCCTTTTCTCTACTGTTCCTCCCTTTCATGGCCACCTATTACTCCCACTTTAATTCAGATACTTTGGAAGCCAGAACTCCTGCCTCTTTCTCACACAGTGAATCACAAATCCCCCGCCTGTCTTTGAAGGCCAATCTTAATTCAAAAATGAAGTCTCCTTTTCTACCATGTCTTGGGAGCTGCTAGAGCTGGGACCTAGTTCTAGAACAGTCCTTCGCTCCCCCCCATTATTCCACTTCTGGCTTTTAGCCTCAGGCTCTCTCATTCTTAAAGGCTAGATTTCTTACTTTTCACATCTCCCCAGCATCAGTTCCTCTCCTGGTTCACGGGGTTTTGTAGCTCCTCCTCCAGGGCCCTAATTCCCCTGAAGCTGAGATTAGAGTCCCATGACCCTGAGCAATTAGATCCCCAGCCCCTAGTCCGCCCAGAGTGACAGTACGCACCACGTGCTTGAGCTTGTGAGGACCAGTCACTCCAAGCCCCGCATCTCCAGCAGTCGTACCCACATAGAGACAGTGGTGTCTGTGAGGCTTAAACAGATTCACTTTTTAGGTGCTGCACAAACTGTGTCAATCAAGGTATAAAATGCTTTGTAGGTCAAGGAGATTAGATCATAGTTGGTCTACCTTTTACAGTCTCTTGGCTAAGCTCACTTGTCTTGTTCCAACAATCCACATATGGACAATGACCTTTCACACAGAGAGATGTGTATATTTATAGGGATTTTTAATATATGACATCCTTTGAGACCCATGTAGGGAGAAGTGTGCCTCTCATAGCAAATCTGGGATATGAAACATTGTCTAATCAGAGCAAAGAAATCCGTGCAGTGTTGAGTACCACAGTGAGGGGAGGGGAGAGCTCTGTTATAAAAAACATCCACGGTTGTTCCCCCGCTCTGTGGTTCAGAATCTGCACGGGCATGGGAGAATTGTACTGATAAAGACACAAGCCGGGTTATGTATATCGGGGCTAATTGGAAGCAGCTGAGAACAGTGGGAAACAAACTCTCCACATTTGGACACTGTTCTCCTTAGTGTGGGTGGGCGACTTGGTAAAGGCCCTGCAGCCTTCCCAGGGGTGGGACCTGAAAGCTAAACAGCAACACATACCTACATGGAAGACAGAATCTCATCCACACAAGAGACCTATATGTCCAGTCCCAGGAGGCCTACTAAATATCACGAACAAAATCCACTGGATTCATGTTAAGTGATTCAGAGTGGGCTGTGTTGTTTGGGTGCCTAGGCTGTCGTTTACGTCTTGTTTAAAGAGCAAGGAGTGTCTCCCACTGTTTCATTCACCTTCTTTAGGGTCACTTTAAAAGGCTGACATGTGGCAGAAGTGAAAGTAGAGTAGGCTTGGCCATGTCTGTTTAACATCATCGAAAAAAACAGTAATTTGCTGGCCTCCCACTCTATGCTCATCGTTCCGAAGGCTCACGTGGTCACACGGTTGGTAACAGTCAGAGCTGGACCGAGACCAGGTCTCTCCAGCTCCAAAGCCAGGTTCCTTCTCCAGGCCATGCAGCATCCTGAGTCCTTGAACCTGCTCATCTACTATTCAGAGGGAACTGCATTGTTACATTGGGAAGAAGCCCAAATAACCTTCTAAACTATGGTGTCTATCACAACCTTCTATGGCTCCCAAAACACAAGATGAAAAGTTCTACAATGTTTTCCTGAAATAGAGACAATGAGAAGCTCACTGTGGCCCTGCTCATGGGGGGATGGTATTAGGTCTTGGGTTCTTGAAACAGTCTGGCACTCCCCTACAAAAATGGACAGAAAAGATACTAAGGAAAGGTCTATTTAAAAAAATTTGTGTGGGCCTTCCCTGGTGGCGCAGTGGTTGAGAGTCTGCCTGCTGATGCGGGGAACATGGGTTCGTGTCCCGGTCAGGGAAGATCCCACATGCCGTGGAGCGGCTGGGTACGTGAGCCATAGCCGCTGAGCCTGCGCGTCCGGAGCCTGTGCTCCGCAACGGGAGAGGCCGCAACAGTGAGAGGCCCGCGTACCACAAAAAAAAGAAAAAAATTTTGTGTGCCTCATCATCAGAAAATCTACAAGCAACAAATGCTGGAGAGGGTGTGGAGAAAAGGGAACCCTCTTGCACTGTTGGTAGGAATGAAAATTGATACAGCCACTGTGGAGAACAGTATGTGGTTCCTTAAAAAACTAAAAATAGAACTACCATACGACCCAGCAATCCCACTACTGGGCATATACCCTGAGAAAACCTTAATTCAAAAAGACACATGAACCCCAATGTTCATTGCAGCACTGTTTACAATAGCCAGGACATGGAAGCAACCTAACTGTCCATCAACAGACGAATGGATAAAGAAGATGTGGTACATATCTACAATGGAATATTACTCAGCCACCAAAAGGAACAAAATTGGTCATTTGTAGAGACGTGGATGGACCTAGAGACTGTCATACAGAGTGAAGTAAGTCAGAAAGAGAAAAACAAATATCGTATATTAATGCATATATGTAGAATCTAGAAAAATGGTGCAGATGAACCAGTTTGCAAGGCAGAAAGAGAGACACAGATGTAGAGAACAAATGTATGGACACCAAGGGGGGGAAAGTGGCGGGGGTAGTGGTGGTGGGATGAATTGGGAGATTGGGATTGACATGTATACACTAATATGTATAAAATAGATAACCAATAAGAACCTGTGATATAAAAAACATTAAATTAAATTTAAAAATGTGTGCCTCATTACATTGTTTTGTAAAATGTGGGACTTTGAAAAATCAGCATCACACTGTGAAATTCAAAAATTTACCATGAGACTGCAGTAATTTCACTTTCTGAACTACACCCCAAGGAAATAATCCAAAAGAGAAAAATAATTTTGTGTAAAACTACTGAGGCACTAATAAAAAAAGAAATATCAAGAAACCACACAAACTGGCCCAGTAAAAGAATGGATGAACAAACTAGAATACATAAATTTAATGAAATAAAATCATATGACTTTAAATGGCAATTCTGTGATTAAGAGTAATTAAATTGCTCACTGGGAAAGGTAAGAAAACTTAGAATGACAGAAATAAATTAGAATTAGGCTGTTCTTCTGTGGGGTGGAAGCAACCCCTGCACGTCCCCCTCAGAACCCCCTGTGTGCTCGGGGCAGGTGGGGAACCCACCTCAGCCTGCACCCCTGAGCCACCAGTGGGCACCCAGCACAGGCTCCCGGAGGCCCACCAACACCTGGACACGAGTGCGGACCTCCGTGCTTCCAGCTCAACTTCTGCCCAGACGTTCTCTGGGTCAAGAACGTGCCCAGTGTCCCCTCAGCACATCTCTGTGAAAACACTGTTTTCTCATAATGATGATGTAATGGATAAGAAATCTTGCAAAACTCTGATTATTCACACAAATATTTATTCAACAAATATTTATGGAGCGCTACTATAGGTCATGTAATTTCACATTATCAGAATGTGGTAAGCATAGAATAACACAAAGCACAGGAATAAATACATTTAGAAAAAGGTCAAGTGATTGCCAGAAGTTCTGGGAAGGGAAGGGTGAACAGGTGGAACACAGAGGATTTTTAGGGCAGTGGAACTATTCTGTGTGATACTGTAACGGTTGAGCCATGTCCTTATACATTTGTATAAACCCACAGAATGTTCAACACCAAGAGTGAACGCTAGTAAACTGTGAACTTCAGTTAATAATAATGTATTGTCTCTTGTGTCTCCTGCCTAGAGAAGTTCCTTTAGCATTTGTTGTAGAGCTGGTTTGGTGTACTGAATTCTCTTGGCTTTTGCTTGTCTGTGAAGCTTTGGATTTCTCTGTCGAATCTGAATGAGATCCTTGCTGGGTAGAATAATCTTGGTTGTAGGCTTTTCCCTTTCAACACTTTAAATATATCCTGCTACTCCCTTCTGGCCTGCAGAGTATCTGCTGAAAAATCTACTGATAACATGATGGGGATTCCCTTGTATGTTATTTGTTGCTTTTCCTTTGCTGCTTTTAATATTTTTCTTTGAATTTAATTTTTGTTAGTTTGGTTAATGTATCTCTTGGTGGGTTTTTCCTATGGTTTCTCCTGTAGGGGACTCTCTGCACTTCCTGGACTTGAGTGACTATTTCCTTTCCCATGTTAGAGAAGTTTTCCACTATGATCTCTTCAAATATTTTCTCATACCCTTTCACCTTCTCTTCTTCTAGGATCCCTATAATTTGAATGTTGGTGTGTTTGATGTTGTCCCAGAGGTCTCTGAGACTGTCCTCAATTCTTTTCATTCTTTTTTCTGCTCCTCAGCAGTGACTTCCATCATTCTGTCTTCCAGCTCACTTATTCGTTCTTGTGCCTCAGTTATTCTGCTATTGATTCCTTCCAGTGTATTTCTCATTTCAGTTACTGTGTTGTTCATCACTGTTTGTTTGTTCTTTAGTTCTTCTAGGTCTTTGTTAAACATTTCTTGTATTTTCTCAATCTGTGCCTCCACTCTATTTCTGAGATTTGGGATCATCTTTACTATCATTACTCTAAATTCTTTTTCAGGTAAGTTGTCTATTTTCTCTTCATTTATTTGGTCTTGTAGGTTTTTACCTTGATCGTTCATTTGTAACCCAAAACAATTAACAAAATGGTAATAGGAATATCCATATCGATAATTACCTTGAATGTAAATGGATTAAATGCTCCAACCAAAAGACACAGACTGGCTGAATGGATACAAAAACAAGACCCATATATATGCTATCTACAAGAGACAGCATATATAAGACTCGCTTCAGACCTAGGGATACATGCAGACTGAAAGTAAGGGGATGGAAAAAGATATTCTATGCAAATAGAAATCAAAAGAAAGCTGGAGTAGTAATACTCATATCAGATAAAATACACTTTAGAATAAAGACTGTTACAAGAGATAAGGACACTACATAATGATCAAGGGATCAATCCAAGAAGAACACGTAACAATTATAAATATTTATGCACCCAACAAAGGAGCACCTCAATACATAAGGCAAATGCTAAAAGCCATAAAAGGGGAAATCGACAGTAACACCATAATAGTGGGGGACTTTAACACCCCACTTACACCAATGGACAGATCATCCAGACAGAAAATAAATAAGGAAACACAAGCTTTAAATGACATAATAGGCCAGATAGATTTAATTGATATTTATAGGACATTCCACCTGAAAGCGGGAGAATACACTTCCTTCTCAAGTGCACCTGAAACATTCTCCAGGATAGACCACATCTTAGGTCATAAATCAAGACTTGGAAAATTTAGGAAAACTGAAATCGTATCAAGCATCATTTCTGACCACAGTGTTATGGGATTAGAAAAAACCCCACAAACACATGGAGGCTAAACAGTGCACAGCTAAATAACAAGAGATCACTGAAGAAATGAAAGAGGAAATTAAAAAATACATAGAAACAAATGACAATGAAAACACGATGATCCAAAAGCTATGGGACACAGAAAAAGCAGTTTTAAAAGGGAAGTTTACAGCAATTCAATCTCACCTCAAGAAATAAGAAAAATCTCAAATAAACAATCTAACCTTACACCTAAAGCAACTAGAGAAAGAAGAACAAAGAAAACCCAAAGTTAGTAAAAGGAAAGAAATCATAAAGATCAAAGCAGAAATAAATGAAATAGAAACAAAGAAAACAAGAGCAAAGATCAACAAAACTTAAAGTTGGTTCTTTGAGAAGATAAACAAAATTGACAAACCTTTAGCCAGACTCATCAAGAAAAAAAGGAAGAGGACTCAAATCAATAAAATTAGAAATGAAAAAGGAGAAATTACAACTGACACTACAGAAATACAAAGAGACTAAGAGACTCTCTCATAAGAGATTACTACAAGCAACTATATGCCAATAAAATGGACAACCTGGAAGAAACGGACAAATTCTTGGAAAGGTACAACTTTCCAAGACTGAACCAGGAAGAATTAGAAAATATAAACAGATCAATCACAAGTAATGAAATTGAAACTATAATTAAAAATCTTCCAACAAACAAAAGTCTGGGACCAGATGGCTTCACATGAGAATTCTATCAAGCATTTAGATAAGAGCTAACACCCATCCCTCTCAAACTCTTCCAAAAAATAGCAGAGGGAAGAACACTCCCAAACTCGTCCTACGAGGCCACCATCACCCTGATACCAAAACCAGACAAAGATATCACAAAAAAAGAAAATTACAGACCAAAATCACTGATAAACATAGATGCAAAAGTCTTCAACAAAATACTAGCAAACAGAATCCAAAAACACATTAAAAGGATCTTATACCATGATCCAGTGGAATTTATCCCAGGAATGCAAGGATTCTTCAATATATGCAAATCAATCAATGTGATATACCATATTAACAAATTAAAGAATAAAAACCATTTGATCAACTCAATAGATGCAGAAAAAGCTTTTGACAAAACTCAACACCCATTTATAATAAAAACTCTCCAGAAAGTGGGCATAGAGGGAAACTACCTCAACATAATAAAGGCCATATATGACAAACCCACAGCAAACATCATTCTCAATGGCAAAAAACTGAAAGCATTTCCTCTAAGATCAGGAACAAGACAAGGATGTCCACTCGGGCCACTCTTATTCAACATAGTTTTGGAAGTCCTAGCCACAGCAATCAGAGAAGAAAAAGAAACAAAGGAATCCAAACTGGAAAAGAAAAAGTATCACTGTTTGCAGATGACATGATACTATACATAGAAAATCCTAAAGATGCCACCAGAAAACTGCTAGAGCTAATCAATGAATTTGGTAAAGTTGCAGGATGCAAAATTAATGCACAGAAATCCCTCACATTCCTATACACTAACAACAAAAGATCAGAAAGGGAAATTAAGGAAACAATCCCATTTACTATCACAACAAAAAGAATAAAATACCTAGGAATAAACCTACCTAACGAGGCAAAAGACCTGTACTCAGAAAACTATAAAACACTGATGAAAGAAATCAAAGATGACAGAAACAGATGGAGAAATATACCATGTTCTTGGATTGGAAGAATTAATATTGTGAAAATGACTATACTACCCAAAGTGGTCTATAGATTCAATGCAATCCCTATCAAATTACCAATGGCATTCTTCACAGAATTAGAACAAAAAATCTTACAATTTGTATGGAAACACATAAGACCTCAAATAGCCAGAGCAATTTTGAGAGGAAAAATGGAGCTGGAGGAATCAGGCTCCCCAACTTCAGACTACACTACAAAACTACAGTAATTGAGACAGTATGGTACTGGCACAAAACCAGAAATACAGACCAGTGGTACAGGACATAAAGCCCAGAGATAAACCCAGGCACCTACGGTCACCTAATCTATAACAAAGGAGGCAAGAATACACAATGTAGAAAAGACAGCCTCTTCAATAAGCGGTGCTGGGAAAACTGGACAGCTACATGTAAAAGAATGAAATCAGAACCCTACCTAACACCGTACATATCGGCACCGCGAACACCTGAGGATGGCTGTTATCACCATGAGTCCTTCCATCAAGGTGAATTACTCATGCATGGTTTCTAACTCTCCTCTTGGCTACACTCCACTCCACAAACTCCCACTCGCCATGGTCCCTTTAAGATGTGCCCTGAATCAGCCCGCAGAGTCTACTCACCCCTGCCCAGCACCTGGCACTGGACCATCACCTCGTGGGGTCAGGACCCTGTGCTTCCACCAACATGCTGCTGCATCCACACCACACTGCTGTTGGCTCACACTTAACCTGAGCCAGCGAAAACACCCCAGCTTCTTCACACTTAACATAACTGGTGCTTTTTCATTCTGCCAGTCATTCAACCAACAGTGCCTTCAAGAAAAACAATGTCCAAAAGTGGACAATTTTCCATAAGATGATTGGGCAACAAACAGACTAAGGAAACACGTGGACTTCTGACCTACAAGTGAACCCGAAATTAAATTTTTCCATGTTAAAAGTTAACTATTATTTTCAGTTAGTTAAAGGCAAAGCAGCCACGCAGAGTCCCAGTGTCACGTGGCAGGGGGCACTGCAGACGACGAGGTGAAGTCCCATCACATCCCACCCTCATGCTCACATGTGTGTGTTTGGAGGGGCACAGAGTATATTGCTGAGAGTATATTGCTGAGAAAGAGTCAGATTTTGACTGTCACCAGTTTGAAAATCAGTGGAAAGCACATCTTTTAGTTCAAAATGTTATTCTTAGAAGTTATGTAAGTAGCACTCGTAGCTGCTTTAGTGACTCTGACACATCAGACAAGCTCCTTAGTTTTCCAGGTATTACCCTACACATAAATACAGGATGACCATCTGTTTTACTTAAATAGTGAAAACACTCATGCGTTTTCCTTAAACTCTTAAGCTATCAATGTCGCTTACGAGATGCCTTTATTCCCTCTGCCCTCACCCATCCGGTTTTCCATGTTTTGTGAATATTTTTCAGGAGCCAAGGGTCTAACTCACCTTTTGCATTCCCTTCTTAACCAACAAACTGTCACAGAATCATGTAATTATTAAGAGCAAACTCAAGCTCAGAGCTGGAGAAACCCAATGTTTTCTTACACTGAGGCTCCCAGAAGCACCCTGGTTCATTCAGGCATGTTCAGCTCTGTGCTAATAAGCCCTGTGAACACACAAAGCTCAGGAACTGACCTCGAGTAGGTGGCGTCTACTTGACAAGAAAACAGTGAACAAAAGAGTAATCCACTCAAACTCAGAAGAGTTCACGATGCAGACGATGCGGTTCAGCCTAGATAACCCT
>NW_006790410.1:756185-770497 GCF_000442215.2 Lipotes vexillifer | reverse complement strand
TTCAGCATAGATAACACTGATCCTGGTGTGTGTCTGTGTGCGTGTGTGTCTGTGTGTGTGTCTGTTGAGTGGGAGGGAGGAACTGCTAGGGGAAGAGGAGGGAAAGAAGGAGAGAAAAGAAGTTGCACAGCTAAATGTGGTTACTTCAAGGACAGACCTCTCCGCAGGTCATGTGCTTAAGAGGAAAACAGTCATGTGTCATATGCAACTATAGTAACCAGTTCCTAAATAATGTCCCTGGGCCGGATGAGTTAATGCACAAGTGTAAATGTGTACACTGAGTCCAGATATGTTCAATTTTGAACATCAGACAGAAGGATCACCTAACAGTTAAGAAGCTCGTGACTTGATGCGATTAGCATTTTAGAACATTTCAGAGCAATTCTAGCTAAACCGTATGGAGAACTTTCACAAAATACCTATGACGTCCACTCCAGACCAATTACAGCAGAATACCAGGGACTGGGGCCAGTGCTGGGATTTTTTAAGGCTCCCCAGGCCATTCCAATGTGCAGCCAAGGTTTCAAACCACTGTTTTAGAGATGGCTCTGGCAGCCGTGCCGAGAAGCTCTAAGAAAGAACAAGGGAGGGAGGCAAGGAGGAAGCAATGACACTGTGCTCACGGGAGATGGTGAGGGCCGACCCAAGAGGTCATCGTGGGGACCAAGGACAGGATGGACGCAGAGGGGAAAATGGGGATGTCTAGGACGGCTCTGGTGTGTGACTCTGGTGCACGTGTAAACAGAACCTGAAGTGGCTGTGGAACTGCCAGTGCAACCTCCAAGGGGCGCTATACACAAGTGTGCAGACGTGAGGCCCGGCCACGGTGAAGGTTCTGCATCCGGGGTCGGCTGGGGCCTTTAACTGTGAGCACCGAGAAGAGCCCTGAGGGCAAGAAGGATGGGAGGGACAAGGATGGAGATGGCATGAAAATCAAAGCAACAATGCCCTGAGGACCTGCCACCACGGGCAGGGGTTTGAGGGCAGAGGTGCTTGGTTTCCTACTGTGCCCAGGGTTTTGGCTACCAGATGCTCCAGACTTTCCCAAGCAGATTTCACACATCCGGGCTCGCTGTCAAGCTGTGATTGAGACTAAGGGCCCTCATTTTGAGAACAAAGGACATCAGTGTGTGGGACAGCCTCGCTGACCCGTCCAGAGTGGTTGTGCTGGGGAGCTGGGTCCCCGCAGGAGGCGGGGGCACGGGCAGGCACGAGGCTCTGGGCCCGGGTGAAGGCAGCCCAGCCCGCCAGCCCCGCGCCCTCAGTCCTCAGCTGTCTTCCACGCAACCTCACCTGGTCCCGCACACGCCAATGGAAGGACGACCTGGGGGTGAAAGTTGCTCAAGTTTCATCAAAGGTGAAACCTGAGAAACTTGCTCAAGGTCAGCGAAGGTCGAGGTGGGGGGAAGTGGATGGCCAGGTTCCTGCTCCAGGCCGGGCGCTCGGCCCAGGAGCCGCCTGATCCGGGCCAGACGATCTGAGGGAGGGAAGCGTGGAGCGCCAGGCCTTCAGACCTTCCAGAAAGGGCGGATGGGAGTCCAGGCAGAGGACAGACGGGGAACAGGCAGCCCGATGGGCAGGCTCTCCTCTTCCGGGGTGGACAAGGCCCCATGCCGTGGCACTCGGCACGCGTCAACGGGTGTGGAGACTGTCCACCGACGGGGAGGGAGGGCACCTGCCTTTTTCACAAATTGAGGGAAATGAAAACTTTTCCTCAGAGACTGAAGAAATCATCAATGTCCCTTAGGAACTGGGTTTGTCGGCTTCCAACAAAACCAGCTTATTGTAAAGCAGATCAGTTAAGAGCTCAATCGATCAATCAATAAAAAACCAAAGAGTGAGAGCTCATGTGAATCACCTGAAGGAAGGGCCAGGCATCAGGTGTCCACAGACATGCAGCCCCCGCCCACCCCAGGTCGCCTGGGACACAGGGGTGGCTGGGCTGGGACAGGAGCCTCTCGGATTTGCCAACCTTTGCTTTTTTTTTTTTTTTTTTTAACATCTTTATTGGAGTATAACTGCTATACAATGGTGTGTTAGTTTCTGCTTTATAACAAAGTGAATCAGTTATATATATCCACGTGTTCCCATATTTCTTCCTTCTTGCGTCTCCCTCCCTCCCACCCTCCCTATCCCACCCCTCTAGGTGGTCACAAAGCACCGAGCTGATCTCCCTGTGCTGTGCGGCTGCTTCCCACTAGCTATCTATTTTACGTTTGGTAGTGTATATATGTCCATGCCACTCCCTCACTTTGTCACAGCTTACCCTTCCCCCTCCCCGTATTCTCAAGTCCATTCTCTAGTAGGTCTGTGTCTTTATTCCCGTCTTGCCCCTAGGTTCTTCATGACATTGTTTTCTTTTCTTTTTTTAGATTCCATATATATGTGTTAGCATACGGTATTTGTTTCTCTCTTTCTGACTTACTTCACTCTGTATGACAGACTCTAGGTCCATCCACCTCACTACAAATAACTCAGTTTCGTTCCTTTTTATGGCTGAGTAATATTCCATTGTATATATGTGCCACATCTTCTTTATCTAATCCTCTGTTGATGGACACTTAGGTTGCTTCCATGTCCTGGCTATTGTAAATAGAGATGCAATGAACATTTTGGTACATGACTCTTTTTGAATTATGGTTTTCTCAGGGTATATGCCCAGTAGTGGGATTGCTGGGTCCTGTGGTAGTTCTATTTTTAGTTTTTTAAGGAACCTCCATACTGTTGTCCATAGTGGCTGTATCAATTTACATTCCCACCAACAGTGCAAGAGGGTTCCCTTTTCTCCACACCCTCTCCAGCATTTATTGTTTGTAGATTTTTTCATGATGGCCAATCTGACCGGTGTGAGATCCTTTGCATTTTAATTGTAACTTGCTTTTTGGCCGCGGGGCAGCTAGCAAACGACTGTATAACCCACGGTTCTCCCAGGGCTTCCGCGGGCCTCCCCCGCAGGGACTGCAGCTCCGCTCTCGCCCAGCCGCCGCCCGCCGGGGAAGGCAGCGCAGTCTCTAAGGGGAAGCGTATGCGCCGAGCTTTGAATGAAACAGGCAGCGCTCTGGGATCACGTGGGAAACCCCGGGAGGAGAAAGCGAGGCCAGGCGGGAGGCGGCTCTGGAGACCGCAGGCTGGGACGTTTCGGCACTCCCGGGCCGCAGAACATCTTGGCAAGCTGCGCACGCACCGGCCCACCAGGCACCGCCTAGCAGCCGGACCGCGCGGTGCTGGGCTCATTTCTAGGGACGCCTCCGTCCTTCCCGGGGTCGGAGGTCTCCCAGCCCCCAGCGCCGAGGGCTGAGTTCCTCCAGGCGCCGGGCCGTGAAGTCTTATTTACTCCAACACTAAGTTATGACAGTGAAACATGTCAGGGAACCACAGGGATTTTCCCTAGATAAGCAGAACCCATATTAAACTGGTAATAATTAGAATAGTCTGCTCTGAGGAATGTGCGCCGGGCTGCATTCTCTCCCTGACCTAAGAAAGCTAAAATAACATTCTTCTTCTCAAAACCGTATCCCTGAAATGCTTGCAGGGCACTGTTTGCACAGTTGGAGGAGGGCCTCTCCTGGTGCTGGGAACCCACGTTTTCTTTTATTGGCTCCTCTCCCAGTCCCCACGTGGCGCTGTCCTCAGGGTCGCCGGGAGCTGAGCGGCTTGGGTGCAGTGGGCTCCAGGGGTCAGAGCCCACGCTCGCCCCGGCCAGCCCTTCCTCCAGGACGGCCCCCCGCTGACTTCTGTCGCATTGCAGCCACTGCATCCCCACCGGGAGCCGTGGACTGGCCCCTTCCCACAGCATTTAGCTTGCTAAATGAGAGAGCAGCATTTAGCTTGCTTTCAGTGGAGCACAGCCGGCATGGGGCAGGATTACTCATTATCGTTATTATGACTACTACTACTGATCGACTGATTACTGAAACTACTGAAAGAAGTCTAATTTCTGAAGAATAGAAAGGGTGTAAATGTGAGGGTCCAGGCCAGGTCATCAGAGACCAAGGTGCACAATCAGGACTGTGGACACCACATCGCTCCCCCAGAACCCATTTCTCAACACATAACTAATGAATGAATAAACCGTGCCTGAGGAAGGACGGTGTGTAAGTCTCTTCTGCAAGGCTCGGAGCTGTTTCTCATTGTCAGTGCTCAGTGCCTGTCTGTGTCGTCCCCCGAGACACGCCAGCAAGGGGAATCTTCATCGTATTACAGGAGAGAAAACTAAGGCCCAGGGAGGACACGGGACTTGAGCAAACCTACTCGGCTAAAGCAAGCGCTGCGGAGCTGGGATTCAGGTTTTTTTCACTCTCAGTGCATTTTGTGTCAGTCAGCATACAGTGGTGCTGGGCTCTGTGAGTACACAGGTGAAGGAAGCAGGTGAGAGCTCTGCCATCGAGGTCCAGATGGAGAGACATTTAAAGAGCAAACACACACTCCACAAGGTGAGAAGGACGTTACAATGGAAGATCCGGGACAAGCTGTCCAGGCAGCGGGAACAGCTTGTGCAGAGGCCCCGGGGGAGTAAGAACTTCAGCTTGAGAAACTAAGCAGTGGCCAGTAAGGCTGGAGCCCAGTGAGCCGGGGGACAGCGGGTTAACATGATACTGGGGAACAGGTGGGGACATGTGTATGAGCGCAGCTCTCCAAAAGCTCCCTTGGACATGCAGACTTCAGAGGGTCATGACCCTAACTGGACCAAAGAAGGCAGAGCCTCATCTTTGTGTAAAGGCTTCCTAGGGCTGTGCCTGCCCCACAGGTCACTCTCTGGGGACCAGATACACTCATGCAAAGAACTGTGACCTGGGCAGCATCAGCAATCTGCAAAGGAATGACTTAGCAGGGCTCTCCTGAGGGTCAGGAGCTGTCACACTGCTCAAGGGACATTTCCAGTAAGTTAGGCACTTAGGGAAGACGAGGATTTCCAAACTGAACCAGATGGTGTGCCCACCCTCTAGGGGCTCAGATCCTACAGGTGGCACAGACACACAGACACACGCAAGAGGAGGGAAGGGGAGCAGGCGTGTGCCGAACCCCAGGCAGAGGCCAGGATGCTTGAAGTCTTTTGTTTTTGTTTTTGTTTTTTTGTTTCTTTTTCGGTACGCGGGCCTCTCACTGTTGTGGCCTCTCCCGTTGCAGAGCACAGGCTCTGGACGCGCAGGCTCCGCGGCCATGGCTCACAGGCCCAGCCGCTCCGCGGCATGTGGGATCTTCCCGGACTGGGGCACGAACCCGTGTTCCCCACATCGGCAGGCGGACTCTCAACCACTGCGCCACCAGGGAAGCCCCACTTGAAGTCTTTGGATTTTGGGGTTTGGGTTTTTTTTGAAAGAGGAAACAAGATTTCAGCAGGTAGAGATGTTGAAACCACATTCTAGATGGAGGGCAGAGTATGGACACAGGCAGAGGGCTATGGAGATGCAAGGCCCAGCCACAGTGATGGGCCAGACAACTCAGGGCAGGGCTGGCAGGAGAAAACTACAGGAGACCCTGGCCTTTATCCCATGGGCACAGGTAGCTGGGGAATACTTTAAGCTGGGAAGTGACTTTATCAGATTTGGGCTTTAGAAGAGAACAGTTGACACCCATGTTCATAGCAGCATTATTCACAACAGCCAAAAGGTGGAAGCAATCCAAGTGTCAACTGATGAATGAATGGATGAACAAAATGTAAATATGTACAATAAAATATTATTAGCCTCAAAAAGGAGAATTCTGCAATATGCTATGACATGGAGGAACCTTAAAGATACGCTAAGTGAAATAAGCCAGTCACAAAGAGCCAAATATTGTATGATTACACTTATATGAGACTTCTAGGGTAGCCACATTCATAGACACAGAAAGCAGAATGGTGGTTGCCAGGGGCTGGGGAAAGGGAAGAATGAAGAGGTGTTTACTGGGGACAGAGTTTCAGTTCTGCAAGATGAAAAGAGCTCTGGGGACGAATGGTGGTGATGATTGCACAGCGATGTGAATGTAGTTAATGCCACTGAACTGCACACTTAAAAAGGGTTATGGTGGTAAATGTTGTGTTATGTATGTTTTGTCACAATTAGAAATAGCTGGAGAGAGAGAGAGGGAGCAGAGTGGACCCGATCACGCCTGGACCTCCTAGGCATGGCCCACGACTGGGGAGGTTGTCCATCGCTCGCCCGCAGTGACAGCTGGGTCGGGGTGGGAGCAGGTGAAGGAGCGATTCAAGCAGCATTTTCAGAGGCCGCGTGGGAGTCTATGGATGTGAGGGCACGTGGGAATTCTGCAGGTAAGACGGGCAGATTCCCACTCGGGCTGATTTAGAATCTGCCACCACAATGCATGCAAGCGAGGGGCTTGCGCTCCTCTGAGCTTGTGGACACACAGTCCTGATTTTGTTTGAGCTTATCATTCCATATGTGAAAGAGCCCCCGGCTCCCTGTGGCCCTGTTCCTGAGATGGCCCTGCCGGACCCCATCCCGTCGGTTCCATGCTGTGCAGAGCCTCGTACCTGCAGCCCCGGGAAAGGCCACGAGGGACGGCCAGGGGGCTGCTGCCAGGCTGCCAGGGGAAGGTCTGCAGGAGGACAAGTGAAGCAAGGAGCCCACTCTCAGCTACAGCTAGCTAATCCCCAAGTGTCAAAAGTGAGATTTTGACACTATGAGTCAAGTGTCAGATTTCCTTCCCCAGAGCCGTCTAAGGGCTGTCAGGTCTGCCCGTGCAGCGGTGGCCTGGGGTGTGTCCTGTGAAACAGCAAGGGGCTGAGCGCTCACAAGTCCATGGGCTGGGAGGGCGTGGTGGCTCCAGGTTTTCCCTAATAGAAGATACATTAAAATTATACTCTCTTCGGGCCTCCCACAGTGGGTTGTGAAGCTGGGGTGGAACTTTCTATACACATACCAATAATCATCCCTACGTATTGCTACAATCAGTAAATATCGTATTAAAGTTTATTGAGATCATGTGGATGGAATTCATACTTAGCTAATTTGGGTAGAAAAAGTCATGGAATCTTGTATTGCATCAACGGCATCAAAATACTTCATGTGGCTAAAGCATACATGTTAAAAGTAAATAACACTTCCACTTATTTTAAAGGGCTGAACATATTTTAAAATAGCATTTTGAGTCTCGAGTTCGATCTTCAATGTACTGTAGGACACTTGTGTCTCCAATTGTTAAAGCACAGCCACTCCAGGCATCTGTCCCACTTCAACATCTTCTTGGTGAGAATTAAGCTAGCTGGTTTCTGTTTCCTGTTATCCTTCTAGCCTGGCTTTCTTCCTCCTGGTGTTACAGAAGCAACTGAGGTTGAAAGATCCGGGTAGGTTCCAACGCTCCATTAACTGGTCACATGATCCTCCGACCATGTTACCTATGGACACCAGTGCCTCAGACAGCACCCAGTTCTATAAAAGCTCTGAAAGCATGAGTGGTTCTGTCTACACATCTCTACCGATCATTCAAAGGGAATTAAAATAGTGACACAGCACTTTTTTTCTAATACAAGAATTTCAAACTGCTTCTCAGACTTACTATCCTTGGTGAATTGCGAGTGTGTATGTGGATAATAGTTGGGACTTGTTGAATATCTCTCATATCACAAGCATAACCATGCTTCCTTACTTTTAACACCATGGGGAGGGGGGGTGAGGCGAATAAGTCTTAGACATAACAAACACTCGTAACAGAGTACTTTCGTTTTTAAAAAAATATTAAATTTTCCGGAAAGGTATGCTGTGTAAAACTGACACAGTAAGCATTTGGAAAGGTGTGATATGACTCCTGTAAAATTTAATCTCAGAGCACAATTTTAAGCATTGGATCAATTAGAGCACAAGTCATCTCACACCGGTCAGAACGGCCATCATCAAGAAATCTACAAACAATAAATGCTGGAGAGGGTGTGGAGAAAAGGCAACCCTCTTGCACTGTTGGTGGGAATGTAAATTGATACAGCCACTATGGAGAACAGTACGGAGGTTCCTTAAAAAACTAAAACTAGAACTACCATACAACCCAGCAATCCCCCTACTGGGCATATACCCTGAGAAAACCGTAATTCAAAAAGAGTAATATACCACAATGTTCATTGCAGCTCTATTTACAATAGCCAGGACATGGAAGCAACCTAAGTGTCCATCAACAGATGAACGGATAAAGTTTACTGATCTATTCCTCCCCAGATAAATTATGCCAGTAGGTGTTTTGCCTTAGAGTTTTGCCAAAAGCAAAATTAAAATTACTGTTCGGTTATTTTGAACCAAAATGATGCTGTTAAAAGTGGGATACTACCGTATGCTAACACATATATATGGAATCTAAAAAAAAAAAAAAAAGAAAATGGTCAGAAGAACCTAGGGGCAAGAGAGGAATAAAGATGCAGACCTAGTAGAGAATGGACTTGAGGATATGTGGAGGGGGAAGGGTAAGCTGTGACAAAGTGAGAGAGTGGCATGGACATATATACACTACCAAATGTAAAACAGATAGCTAGTGGGAAGCAGCCGCATAGCACAGGGAGATCAGCTCGGTGCTTTGTGACCACCTACAGGGGTGGGATAGGGAGGGTGGGAGGGAGGGAGACGCAAGAGGGAGGAGGGGCTTCCCTGGTGGCGCAGTGGTTGAGAGTCCGCCTGCCGATGCAGGGGACACGGGTTTGTGCCCCGGTCCGGGAAGATCCCACATGCCGCGGAGCGGCTGGGTCCGTGAGCCATGGCCACTGAGCCTGCGCGTCTGGAGCCTGTACTCCGCAACGGGAGAGGCCACAACAGTGAGAGGCGCGCGTACCGCCAAAAAAAAAAAGAGGGAAGAAATATGGAGATATATGTATATGTATAACTGATTACTTTGTTATACAGCAGAAACTGACACACCATTGTTAAGCAATTATACTCTAAAAAAGATGTTAAAAAAAAAAAAAAAGACGACACCCCCTACTGTGACACCATTCAGAGGATAAGGGGCCTCCAAAGACAAGGATAACAAAAACTTGTTTGGGGTTGATTTTCAATACAGGGTCACCCTTTGTATGTTCCATAGACACTGCATCAACAGCCAGGCTATAACCAGCGTCAGTAAAATAAATACTCGTGGAAAAGATTTACCTGTAGTGGCTCCAACTTCAGGCAACAAAGGTCTGATGATTTTATTTCCACTTGATACTATAATCCAAACACCCAGCCCATCAAACCAATGATTCCCCTCTTGGTGTGGATCCTTACAAAGTATTCTGAAAGCAGGGCAGACAACCAGGGTTACTTGGTGTCTGCACCAAAAATCAGAGTGCAAAGTCTGGGAAATACTAACAGAAAAAGGAGAGCCTTGCTGGGCCGTGGTTTACTGTGTATTAACGGCTTGTTCACACCGTTTGTGCTAATAGTCTGGATTTCCTTTAATTAAGAGGCAGCTGTATTTGATGTACATAGCTCCTTCCTGAGAATAACCGGCATTCTATGCTATAGAGACATTCAAAGGAAGAAAATCTCCTCCAGGTCATTTAGTTTGCTTTTCTCCTTGGATGAATTCTGGATCAGCTGCTACAATATTTCACCTTTGCCCCAGATGGCACCGAGTTATTGCTGTGAGTGCCTACCTACTCGGCATGCAGTGTCCCATTCGGTGCTCTGACAGAGGTGGAGACTCTACCCTCAATCCCAAGCGAGGACTCTTGACGCCGTGCCCATGGTCCCACGGCCAGTTTGAGAAAACACAGACAAAACCACTTTAAAAGCATCATGGAAGGTCCTATCGTGCCAGGGAAGATGCACATGCACATCTCCAAAGGTAAATTACAGTGATGTCCAAGGTCACACAAAGGCCAACGGGCAGTCCCAGCTGTGTTTACCTAAACTTCACCAACTTCATCAGCACTTGTAACTCAAATTCCACGCAGGGCCCTGGAGCCAGCTTCCACAGCTTAACAAGGCACCCGGCTGTCACCTACTACGCACACGCTGGCCCAGAGAAGCCATGTGTCATCACAAAAACTTATTTTAAATACCCCTCATTACTGCTGGAAAAACCAGTGGACGAGGCTAGAGCAGGAAGGCCTAAAAGAGTCTGGATCAGCATCCCTGTTAGCAAAATACGTATTGAGAACATCCCCGTAATAAATGATTATTTAATTACAATGCACATAGGTAGCTGTACTAATACATGTTATGTATTAGGAAACAGAAAACGATGAGATAAAAATTAAATAGAAGATTCTGCTCCTCATTGGAGTATTTTCCTAGTTAATGAATATGTTAATGAATTTTTATTTGATTATTTTCTAGCCCTGTGATAATATGCATAATATGTATTCAGATGATTTTTTTAACCCTTCTTTCACCTCACAGTTACCTTTTGTGTGTGTGTAGTGAGAAAGTTTAAGATTCACTCTTAGTACATTTCTAGTAGACAACAGAATATTATGATTAACTATAGTCACCATGCTGTACACTAGATCCTCAGAACTTACTCATCTTATAACTGAAAGTCTATATCCTTTCACCAGCATCTCCCCACGTTCCCCTCCCCGCAGCCCCTGGCAACCACCATTCTCCTCTCTGGTCCTACGAGCTCACTGTTTGCTTGTTTTTTTTTTTTTTTTTGATCCCACACATAAGTGAGATCATGCAGCATTTGTCTTTCTGGGTCTGGCCTGTTTCACTTAGGATAATATCCTCCAAGTTCATCCATGTTGATGCAAATGGCAGGCTTTCCTTCTTTTTTTATTGCTGAATAATATTCCATTGTATCACATTTTCTTCATCCATTCATTCACTGATGGACATTTAGATTATTTCCACATCCTAGCTCTCGTGAATAATGCTGCTATGAACACGAGGGTGCAGATATCTCTTTGAGATACTGATTTAGCTTTCTTTGGGTATACATCCAGGAGTGGAATTGCTGGATCATGTGATAGTTCTATTTTTAGTTTTGTTTTTTTTTTGCGGTACTCTGGCCTCTCACTGTTGTGGCCTCTCCCGTTGCGGAGCACAGGCTCTGGACGTGCAGGCTCAGCAGCCATGGCTCACGGGCCCAGCTGCTCTGCGGCATGTGGGATCCTCCCGGACCGGGGCACGAACCCGTGTCCCCTGCATCGGCAGGCGGACTCTCAACCACTGCACCACCAGGGAAGCCCTATTTTTAGTTTTTTGAGGAAGCTTCATACTGTTTTGCATAATGGCTGCACCAATTCACATTCCCACCAGCAGTGCGAGGGTTCCCTTTTTTCCACATTCTTGCCAACACTTGTTACTTCCTGTCTTTTTGATAATAGCCATTCTGACAGGTATGAGGTGATACTCGTTGTGGTTTCAATTTGCATTTCTATGTACCTGTTAGCCATTTGTATATCTTCTTTGGAAAAATATCTATTTGGATCCATTTTTAAAGTGGATTACTTGTTTTTTTGCTATTGAGTTAGTTGTATGAATGAATCCCTTATATATTTTGGAAATTAACCCTTTATCAGACATATGGTTGCACACAGACTTCCTTCACCCCAATTTTAATCTTTTAAAAGCAGCAAGCCAGATCAAGTACACAAATACACTTTTTCATTTAAAAAACATTTGGATTGACTATATTAGGTTTTTTTCTTTTCAGGGCTTTTTATACAGAAGTTTTTCTGTATACCAACACTCCAATAGTGCATAATCCTCTAAACTGACATCTGCAGTAACCAGATGTTGGAGGAGATCCCCCCCGAGAGCTGGCCTTGCTGCTATGACTTAGGCAGCAATCTACCAGGCCTGGGGTTGGGACCATGAAGTTGCAAAGGCCTTCCCTGCAGCCAGGAGGCTCTGAGCGTGTGCTCATGCCTGGCTGTATGACTCCCACTAGCCTGCAGTCTCCGGCAGGGTCGCCTCCTCCTGTATGGCTGCGTTCTTTTTACTTCACAATTTCGCTGGAATGGCCCTATTTTTGCAACTCTCATGTCTCAGCTACTTTCAGGAAATAGACCAATTATAAATAAATATAAATTTAAGGCAAACCTTCTGTAACTTTTTCCTTATTTTATTGATCTAAACAAGGCATTCTTTCAATATTGTCTGAGAAACCAAAAATAAGAAAGGTATTAATCAGAGGTTGACACACTAGTAAAAGAGCAATTACTTTTTCCCCCTTCACTCTTTCTAGAAAAGCACAGTTATCGGCGATTTCTTCCAGCAGAAGGCAATCAGTAAGAAGCAGCCTCACATTTCCAGGGGGACCGTTTCAGCGTGCCTTCCCTGAAAACATTGTTCATGTGAAAGGACCCTTTTCATTAAGAGAGTGTTTTTGAAACTGTCTCAGTTTGGGGTGTGTCTTGCAGGTGGGGTGTGTCTTACAGGTGTTCTTTGAAAAGGATTCTGCAGTCAAATAAACTTGAGTGACCACAGGTCATGACAACACCAGACA
This sequence comes from Lipotes vexillifer, assembly GCF_000442215.2. Lineage (NCBI taxonomy): Eukaryota > Metazoa > Chordata > Mammalia > Artiodactyla > Lipotidae > Lipotes > Lipotes vexillifer. The sequence continues at coordinate 758,137 of NW_006790410.1, read as the reverse complement.
GGCCTCCTTACTGCAGGACTACCCTGAGTCCTTAATGTGCAATGTGCACAGGAAGTGGCCTGGTACATGCAGGGCCTTCCACTGAAGGCTTTCTTCCAAGAACTATTAACCCTAACATGTGTCTAAGGAACAAAGCCGGGAACCACAGACCAAAGAAGCACCAGGCCACGTGCTGCCCTTGAAAGGAGAGTCGTAAGCAAGGTCAGTGACGCTTTCTCAGTGGACCCTCTGAGGACCAAGGAACTAGATTGCCCTTCATTTACTGGGGGCAGATTGACGCTTAAAGAGGGCCTCCCCTTGGCCAGAGCAGAACAGTCAGAGAGCAAATGAAATTCAGTGGCTTAGATGCTCATTCTTTTCAATCTACTCGGGCCAACCCTCTGGAGAGATAAAGCCTACCAGTCTAAAGATTCAGGCCCACACTGCGAGGGCTTGGGTGCAGGAGACCAGAAGCTATGGTCAAGTTGTGACAAAATCTGCTGCACCGTCCTGGGACCCTGGCTGCCCACAGTACCCACGGCACCACCCAGTACTGTCATTCGAACCACGTACATCATTTAAAACTTTCTCATAGCCACAGTAATAAAAAAGTAAAAAGAAACAGCTGAAATACATTTTAATAAGGTATTTTATTTCATGCAATATACCCCAAATATTTTTGCTTCGAGGTGTACTTAATTTTAAAAAGTGTTAAGATTTTTCACATACTTTTTCTTGTCCTGACTTAGTACAAGAAAAAGTATGTGAAAAATCTTATTTTTAAAATTTTGAAAAATCCAGTACATACTTTAGACACATAGCACATCTTAGTTCAGACAAGCCACATTTCAAGTACCCCAAAGCCACTGAATATGGCTCATGGTTACCTTATTGGATGGCAAAGGTCTAGAAACCACATTAATAACCACAGCGGCAGCAGCAGCAGCAAAATAGTTAATTTTTGTTGAGCACTTTCTACATGGCAGGCACTTTTCACGCATCACTTCCCTGAATTCTCATCATGGCCCTAAGCCCTAGCTGCCATTGTGTTGGTGTTTGGCAGGTGAGGAAACTGAGGCACAAAGAGGTGCTTCTCAAGGTCACACAGTCACTAAGTGATGGTGCTGACTCTGAGGCCGCAGGACCCTCTGTGGACATGGTCCAGAGTCCTCCCTTTAGGCCATTTCCCTTAAACTCGGCAGGTACCTTAGCTACCGTGAGGTCTGACCCCTTTTTACAGATGGGAAAACTGGGGTCAATTACTGGGAAAAAACATATAATACAGAAATTCAAATTAAGTTCAATCAGTTATGTAGCTGGGTGTAGTCACACTAAATTTGATTAAATGTGTCTAATTTATAAAAAACATTATCAGTTTGGTTCTCTAAAACTTATTAATTTATTCAGAGAGTGACACTTGTATTACATTCATATAGAGCAAGAACTAATATATATAATAAACATTTTTTAAAAGTCTTACATTTGAAAATATCTATTTCATTGTTTTAGAACTAATAGTTATGTCGAGGTCTTCAGCCCCATTCTATTTATTCTTTGATTTTTCTCAACTAGGGTGATGCAGATTTGGGGGAGCTTGAAGCCTAAGCAATCCTGGAGGCTTTTTTTAAGAAAGCTGGGAGCAGAAGCAGGAGGGTGCCCAAGCCAGCACTGTCTGCTGAGTGGGTGTTTTCCTGGGGGTCTGTATTAGCAAATAACCCACAGGGCCCTGCAAACCATGCCCAGGAAAGCAAACTTTTCACTTGGCAATCACAGAATCTCTGTGGGCCTCAAGTTTCTTTCTCTGTTAAGTGAGAGTTGGACCAAGAGCCCGTCAGTTCTGAACTCATTCATTCACTCAACAGATACTTATGGAGCCCCTGTTGTATGCCAGGCACTATTACAGGCATGACTTTAAAGTTCAAGAAATTATTGTGTTTTGTCTGACACACATGAATTATGGGGGGGGGGGGGGG
>NW_006790410.1:749003-756106 GCF_000442215.2 Lipotes vexillifer | reverse complement strand
TGGGGGGGGGGGGAGTGTTACTGAACTTGAGCTCACAGCCAGATGTGCTTTCAAGTTGGCCTCCAACTCCAACAGGACCCTTGGTCACCTGCCCTGCCCAAATGCCCAGGGAACACCCCACAGGTGTGTGGCCCTGTTCCAAGACTCTAGTAACTCCCTTTAGGCACGGCCAAGAGCATGGTGACTTAGCCCTTTTGGGAGTCTCAGGCAGCTGGTGGGCCAGCACCCCAATACTGACGCAGTGACCCCTGCCTGTCAGAAGGTTCCCCCCCCCACCGACCTCTGCTAGGCCACTAGGTGTAGTGATCTAAAACCTCAGCACACACAGCCTCACTTTCAAGTACCATAAAGCAGAAACAGGCATGCATTCACTGCACACTGTGTAATTCAAACTCCGAGACGCATTTCATCCTTGGGCAGGCTGCTATCAGAGAAAGGCTATTTCAGAATGGAGCAGCTGCCTTCTCTCCATGACAAAGCTGGGCTAGAACAAGCTGGGTTTTCTTCTGGTTCTGGGGAGCGGCGTGGGGAGAGATTTCTTCACCTAATGGCGCTCTTGCACTGCCAGGAGCGGGACAAAAGAAGAAAAGAAAAGCATGTGTTCTCTGTTAAATTTATGTTGTTTCTACAACAGTGATAGAGCCAATTTCTGACTCCAGGACCTCGCGGATTCCTTTCTAAGCAAGTTTATGGGTGGGTATAATTAAGCATCTTCCCATGACTCTTGCTTTCACTCGGTAAGCTTTCAGGTTGGACAGGCTGGTGCAGGTGGAGGTGGAATGCTGGCTCGAGTGCAATCATCAGGAATGCCAAACTCCAAGCCGGCTGCTGCACTGCGGGCACACAGAAAACCCAGGCGAAGGAATAATTAACTCAAAGCCAGGAGGAATAAAGCCCGCGAGTGTATTCTGGTGTGATATGAAAAAGACGGATGAGTGAGAGCTGCATACGGTTGGCTTGGCCTAGCCCAGGGCTTCCCCACCTCGGCACCACTAACGTTTTGGGCTGGGGATTGTTCTTTATGGCGGGGACTGGCCCTGGCCTCTGCCCACTAGATGCCTATAACACACCCCAGTGTGAAAACCAACAACTGCTTCAGGCATTGCCAGATGTTCCCTGAAGGGGACTGGGGGTTGCAGGGAGCAAAACTGTCCCTGGTAGAGAACCACTGGTCTGGATCTGCATAGTCCTGAAATCTGTTAACTTGATTTGCAGCTTAGGTCCTAAGTTTGAAGGTAACACCTTGCGTATTAGTAGTCAGTCATTAAATGGCAGTTTGAAGGATAGATACCATTTGATTTGAAACAGGTATTTCTAAAGGATGCCAGCTTATGATATTTGACATTTAAATGTGATCGTCTGTTTTAAAAACAACAAAAGGAAGTTCACAGACAGCTTCTACTTCCCAGTAAAGTCACTGATGACGCTAATTTCCATTTCCAGAGGTAAATGGGAAAGAAGAAAGAACTATTTGTTAAACGTGTGCATGCAAAGGCAAGACCAGTGCTCCTCCCCAGACTCGTGTGGCAGCAAAGTCTGAACTGCTATCATTATTTTGTTTAAATAGTTCTTCTGATTCCCTCTATTTTATGTCTTGCGGTTTGAAGATTCAAAAATTTATCTGGTCGATGGTTCAAAATTTTATAATTTCCTCATACACTTACATAGAGTAAATTACATGAACTGCCTCTGTAAAGGAGACTCTCACCCACATCCATGCAACATGGAAATATAAAATGAAACAGAGGAATCCTGCACTGAGTGTAAGAAAGCATATGATACTTGGGATATGAGTCATAGAATTCAATGAACTTTGCTTTCCCTGTCCCTGAAATTCAATTTTATTTCATTGAAGCCCCTCATTTAAGTACCTGTGGTCTTCTCATCAGTGTACCAACTCTGGGCAGATCCAGACATACAGACAGACAGGACATGACTTCTGCCTCTTGTCAGTAATAAATAACCACTAGCCACTTGACTTTCACAACACTCTGGCGTGAAGCAAACTCACTGTTCATAATGTTTCTTGGGTTACAGTTAATAGCTATTTCCAAAATAAATGAAAGTCAAATTTATTTTTCTTGGATGTAATATTTAAGAGTTGTCATGGTTATGACCTTTTAATATGCACTTAAAGTCACCTTATCGTATTCCATGCAAAAATAATTAGTTTTCTTTTAATTGCTAAGGGAGCTCTGAAGATCAGATGTTACTCTAAACTGCCTGCCAATTTCTACTAACTTTAATTAAAAAAAAAAAAAATCTATGCCCCTGAGTTCTTTGGATGATGGTGAATACGGCAGATAAATCTCAGACCCTTCTATATGAAGAGGTCTAATCGTGAATGCATGAAGTTAAGATATGTTTTTCCTTGATAACTCAATTTTCATCCAACTACTAATTCCTTAAAAATACTTTTAAACCAATGTATGTTCTTGACTTTAGAGATGAATGCTCTGCAAAGTAAAAGAAGAAAACACTTGGCACTTCTACGTCCTCCAAATTAAGTATAAAGAAGGCCAGTGAGAAAATGTACGAATTGAGATCATTACAATCTAATCATTTGCTGGTTTAGAAAGTCCTCCCCACTTTTTAAAAAATACATTCGTGCTTCTTAGTGAATAAAGATGTGTTCAGATTTCAGAAGTTTATTTGAAATGCAATCGTACCCTGGATATGTTCGATGCATTGCAGCCAGTATTTATTTACTCCTCTCTATGTACCTGGCATGGTGCTGGGAGTTATGGGCTGATTGAACCAGAAGCTGCTTGTCACACGGAGCTGACAATCTAGTGAGAAATTTGTACCAGAACATAAATAATCTAGAATGTCCTAAAAGAAGTGCAGAGTGCCTCAGGCTCTCACTCTATGGTTTTATATGTAACTTCTTCCATCATCAGTGACTGACTCCATGGGTGTAGCTATGACACCTCCCACCACAGAGGCCCAGGCTAATTTACTAAGGCGTCCACCATGGTGGACGGTGCAGAATGGCCTTGTGAACTCCTGAAGGACATGCAGTTGCTGGTCACTGAATGTAGATTTCCAAACAGAGCCACACATATTGTTTGTCACATAGCTAACTTCATTCCTGGATGAATAACAAACATCTTCTGATATAGATGCAATACAAATAAAATTATCACCTGATAATTTTAGAAGTTTATAGTGGAATTCTAAATGTTCCAATGACCTCCTACCTAGTTAACAGCGTAAAGTATATACAAAGGTTACCGAATTTCTCAAGCTCCCATAAACAAGATCAGATAAACATCCAGTGCCTCTTTAATGTTAACCTGATATTTTCTGGGAAAAGGCATGCTGTCCCTAAAACACAGTTGTTCAGAAAACATGTTTTATAAGTAGACACTGAAAAGCAAAAACAAGGAAACATCTCTCTCCAGTTATGTAGTGATCTGATGGGGAAACTGCAGAGCAAAGGAGAGTGAGGAAAGCACTTTTAAACATTACTTTGTAATAGTTCAAACCAGCCTTGAAATAAAAATAGCAATGCGTAAGTAAAAGGCATCGCAAAGGTCTGTCTGATTCACCCATTTTGTATTTACCAAAGCTTTTCCCTGACGGAGCACAGTGTCACAGCACACAGAGGATGTAACTACGCAGATCTCCCAAGCTCACCGTCTTCTTAAGCATCTCTGGATCCTACTTGACTGTGGGTCTCAGGATTAATATTTCTTTGAAGAAATGCAGTATATACACATACAGTGGTTCTGTGCAGAAATCTTACAGGCAGTATAGCTATAGAGGCGTGACCCATCTTTTATGCTTCCCTAGGGGAGTCATTCCTCCGACCTCCACATGGCCAGATTCCAAGCTTGATGCAGAAAGGCACCCTTACAACAGAACTTTTTGATAAGCAGCTTTCTTTGTTGTAACAAGAGCCAGGGGAGACAAGGCTGGATCTACCCCATACAAAACTTATTTAAAAACACCCTGTGACCCTCAGGGAGCTCTGAATTTCTGCTTCACTCTGTGTATTAGTTAAGAGGACAGTCATGTGTCAGAGCTTAATCAGTTGGTCTAAGAAAGAGAAAGGTATCAGCTGGGAGCAAACCCACAGAGGACCCATCTCTTTCCTTCATTCTCAGTATTTTAGGGACAGTTCCTTGCTCCCAGGCCTGGGGAGCGGGGGCTCATGTCAGGCAGTGCTTCCTTTGCAACCACTGTGACAGCACGACAGAGTACGGAAAAAACATGGGATGCGCAGAATTTATTTCTTAAATATCTACACACTCAAGCATTCCTAGACTCTCTCTGTAAACGAACGCCTCAGTACTAACCCCACAAATGACTGCTCCATCTCCAACCACCTCCGGGACAGAGGGGCTCTGCCTCAACCAAGCACATTCCTCTCTGGACAGAGCTGAAATGACTTGTGCCTCCGCGGGCCTCTGCTGTCCCTTCTCATCCCTGCACACCCTTCTCCCTGTCAACCTGAACAGGCAGGTGTGGCCCCTAAAAGTTCCTCTCCTTCCCATTACATATCCTCAGTTGTTATAACTGTTCTCCAGGCTTCCACACTACCCTGCCATCTCTACTGCCCCTCACACCTGTTTTCTAGGTTCCCCTTAAAGCGTGGCGTGTACAAACAGAACTTCTGATATTTGGTTTAGTTCTGCTACCCAGCATCGGCCGAGTGTTTGATGATCAGGTCCCTAGTACAGTACGCTGGACAAGACACCTACCAGTTCGTTCCTCTGAGCTTCATTCATTTATCATGAGGTTTCTCACATTTAATACTGTATATGGGCCTTTTTGACAGAAAAACAATTTCCACTGGACCCCAACTGGAGAAACACTGAAATTATAAAAATTCCATCCACGCACCTCTGCTTCTGGCCACTTCTGGGTAACTGGTACTAGACTGTCCTCCTGCTATAAACAACCAGAAAACTGAGTGAAATATTTAGGCAACTGTTGTCAGGCAACAGCCACTGGTCAGTGCAAGGCTGAACGACAGAAGAGAAGGGAAACGCATGGTAAATGGGTGGGTCAGTATAAAATAACAGCTTTCCTTTTCTCCTCTTAATTTCCTTAATATACAAGTGACTGTTAAAGATATCTTATCACTGGAGGGTGAGGTTTACCTACACACATGCGTACCATCGAGTTGTGATTTATTGCTACAAAATGGTTCGGTCTGCCCATAAGTTTAAAAGAATTTAGATTATCCTCAAAATGAAAAACAAGATTTTAAAATCTCATGAAGTCCACAGGCTCTTCCCCCAAAGGGTACATCTGTGGCCCCCAAGTTTGAGAAAGCAACTTTACAGCAGCTTCATAACTGCCGCCACTACTTACTAAGCTCGAGACACGGAGCGGGTTTGCTCCCCAGCAGCCCCAGGCGGGGATGCACAGTGGGCTCAACGTTGTCATAGGGACCAGCGCACTTGCACTGTGATGGGTTTGCTCAGCCGTTTTCCTGCGAATGGTCATGCTGTTCACAGCCCCCTCCCTCCCTCCCTCTCGAGGAAGATTCACTGTTGAGTAAAAGGCTGCAGGCAGGGTGTGTTTCCTCCAGTTTCCGGACTGTCACTTTCACACTCCTGCCTGCTCTGTCCTTAGTCTGACACTGGGGCTGTGGCCCCCATGGTACCGGACTTCCCAGGGTCTCCCCGCCTGTGTGCTCTTTCCTAACGCCAACCCACCTGAAGCCAGGTTCTCCATTCACAACCACCCTCCTGGCCCATCTCAGGCCCCGTTTGTAAAAACCCTTCCAGGTGCCACATGAAAGGACGGCCGCGTGCACTATGCTGGACCCAGCACTGAAATACTGCAGACAGCCTGGCCGATTCCCTCCCTGCAGCCAGTCCCTGACAGCTCCTTGCCCCAACTTCCCATCAAGTGTCAAAATATCCATTTTAGAATCGGAATTCAGAACTGAGATAGGTCTTTTAAGGAAAGTATTAACAAGTGTTTTGACCAGGAAAAAGAAGTCAGCATCTTTCTGGCAGCTTCACCAAAGGACTGAAATTTTACCTCTTACAACTATTAAGCTCATGGTAAACAATTTTAGATGTCAACTTAGAAACGTGAAAAGAGTTCAGAGATTTTCTGAACCAATTCGGTTCTGTGAACACAGAAGCTGAGGCTTGTAATCTACCGGATCACCCTGACAAAGAGATCAAAAAGAGAAATGAGGCTATTTTTTAAAATTAATTAATTTTTGGCTGCGTTGGGTCTTCCTTGCTGTGCGTGGGCTTTCTCTAGTTGTGGCAAGCGGGGTTGCAGTGCATGGGTTTCCCATCGCAGGGGCTTCTCTTGTTGTGGAGCACGGGTTCTAGGCTCTCGGGCTTCAGTAGTTGTGGCACATGGGCTCAGGAGTTGTAGCTCGTGGGCTCTAGAGCGCAGGCTCAGTAATTGTGGAGCACGGGCTTAGATGCTGCGCAGCATGTGGGATCTTCCCGGACTAGGGATCGAACCTGTGTCCCCTGCATTGGCAGGCAGATTCTTAACCACTGCGCCACCAGGGAAGTCCCCGAAATGAGGCTATTCTTGCATGATTATTCAAATAAGATAAAGTGTGTCAAAGGCTCTGAGAAAGCTGTGAGGGGCTCTGAAAGCGACGTCCTGATTCACAGCCACACACCAGCATCCCAGCGAACCCATTCAGGTTTCCTGCGACTGTCACTCCAGTTCTGAAGAACTCACAAATGACATGAGACCAAATTCTCACTTTCGGAAACTTGACGGAAGGAATGGGCTTCTGGACTGCAGGCTCGTTTGGGCAGAGACTACATTTTCTGACTATGGAACCCGGCCCCCAGCAGCTTCTTGGTACACAATATATGCAGTAAACGTTTAATGCATGCCTACTGAGTTGAACTGAACTGGAAAGTTGGACATGAAACATGAATATGATTCTGCTAAATTATACTGATCTACTAAGATAAAGCGCCCCTGCTGTCTTGCACAGTTTACGGCTGTGCAATGGGACAGGTCTAAGAACCAGGGCTCAGCATGCTTGGAGATCTGGGAATCTCTAGAGACTCCCACAAGAGGATCTGTGGTATGGGAATGCATTTGTTGTGTGCACTGGGAGCTGTCTTTACCATGGGATTGGTTTTCTCTTCTCTTTCCCC
>NW_006790410.1:744341-748247 GCF_000442215.2 Lipotes vexillifer | reverse complement strand
CTTTCCCTGTGTGGGTCTGAATATAGCTCCACAAGACCCTGACACTGGGAGGTAACAGACAGGGAAGGAAGATGTGGTTACCCTCCAATGACACTGTCTTTCTGCAAGGATTCTGCAGTTGGTGAGTACCTGTTAAAAGAGGCTTTCTCCTGGGGGCGGGGAATTTTATATATATGTAAGAAGAAGGAATATGCCACTCTGATGCTATCCTTTTCCGACCCTATATTTAAAATAATTTGTAATTAACTTAAAGTAACAGGAAGAGCAGTCTCACTTTGAGTTGAAGAGATCGTTTTGCTATTTATGCCAAAAGAAAGAACAGATGCAATGCCTTGACTTGGAAGTCCAATACTGTCCTTGAGATCCTGAATTTTCTAATAAAATCTTGGCTTTCCCTATAGGTTTTTTATCTTCTCTACCTAGTGACTGTGAGTCCAGTATTTTAAACTTAGTATAGTATAACGTACATGCAGAAAAGTGTACAAGTCAAAAATATGCAGGTCCATGAATCCCTCACTGAGTGATTCCATCTGTGGAATCAGCATCTGAATCAAGAAACATGACATCACCAGCGATCCAGAAGACCCTCATCTAGGGCACCGATAATTAAACAAGGCAAAATAGACCAAATAGATGAGAATAAACATGGGTTGGACATAACAGTACACACACAAAAACCCAACCACTTATGATCTGATCACAATATAAACTTGGCAAATTAACCCAAAAACTAGAAGAGAATGTTTGGCTTGTCCAATCAATCAAGCAAGAAAGCAATCTATCTCTCTCTCTCTCTCTCTCTCTGTTTCTCTGTTTGTCTGTCTGTCTGTCTATGTTCTCCCTCCATCCCTCATTCTATTTCCTTCCTTATGCCTCCATGGCCTCCAAATTTAAAGACCAAAAATATTCTTAAAAAAAAAATTAACTTCTAAATAGTACTGCAAAGGCTATGATTTCTATATTATCACCTTACTAGCTAGCTAATTAAAATAGTGAGTATTTAGCCTAGGTTATATTAGATAAAGACGTCAAACTAAATATTTAAAACTTTGCTAAGATGTTCCACTGGGGGCAGTTGGGGGTGGGTGGGTGCACAGGACCTCCCTGTGCCTATTTTGCAACTTCCTGTGAATCTGTAATTCTTTAAAAATAAAAAGTTAACAACAGAAAGCTTTGCTGTTGCAGCAAACCACCATTCATATTTACATAAGGTGGTCAGTGTTTTATTTTTAGTCTAAGGACTACAACAATTTCAAAAGTCTTCTGAACATCTCTATTAAGAAAGAAAAACAAAAAATTATTGAGAAAAAAATAAGATCCAACTACTAAGTTCAGACAAATACCTACTCTAAAGTGTGTTTTTTAAAAAAAATTATTTACTTAATTCGTTTATTTTTGGCTGCATTGGGTCTTCATTGCTGCGCGTGGGCTTTCTCTAGCTGCGGAGAGCGGGGGCTGCTCTTTGTTGTGGTGCGTGGGCTTCTCATTGCGGTGGCTTCTCTTGTTGCAGAGCTCGGGCTCTAGGTGCGTGGGCTTCAGTAGTTGTGGCTCACGGGCTCAGTAGCTGTGGCACACGGCTCAGTAGTTGTGGCTCACGGGCTCTAGAGCGCAGGCTCAGTAGTTGTGGCACACAGGCTTAGCTGCTCCGCGGCATGTGGGATCTTCCCAGACCAGGGCTCGAACCCATGTCCCCTGCATTGGCAAGCGGATTCCTAACCACTACGCCACCAGGGAAGCCCTGAAGTGTGTTTTGAAAGCGAAGAACTTATTCTCTCAAACGTTATCTAGGGAAGGTACAGCAGTTTACTTCCTTAATCCTAACCTTCCTAACTGCACATTTTCTTTTCTCCCATGCTTTAAAAAAAACAACAAAAAAGAGCTAACCACAAAGTTAATTTTCTAAGAAAATGAATGTTTGTTTCCCAAAGGCTTACGTGTCAGGAGCGCTCACTGCTTCCCTGTGTGTCCTGCCTGTTTTCAAATGGCCCGCTCGCAGGCAAGCCACATCTCCACGACTGTGCCAGGTGACTCCAAAAAGCTCAAGGATGGCGAGACCTAGCATGAAGGTTAGAACGCCCTTCAACCCAGTTGTAAATCAAGCGTCTCATAAATCTTCTCACTGTTTAAAGCAGCTACGCTGCTAACAATGCCTATGAGATAAATTATCGTCTTTGGACTGTTAGCTTTTCCATTTTCGGTGTTTCTTGCAGCAAAAGCAATTTATTTTTACTCACAGATTTAAAACAACTTTAAAAATAACTTTTATGTGCTGCTGCTAGGGAATAGCAGGTCTGTAGCATGTTCATTCATGACCAATCTGTTATCTTGCAAATTCAAAAACAATGATAAATAAAATGATAGATGATGGATAGATAGATAGATAATTGGTATATTTTCCTGGTTCCAGAAGAGCACCTGCAGGCCTTAATACAAACTTGGTGAAGAACCGGAAAGCGAAGGAAGTTCTGAGGCTGGTGCCACAGATAAAGGCAGCGGCCCCTGGGCAGGACATGCTGCAGCTCAGGACCCACCACAAGTGCACTAGGCACTACCTGAAACAGCTTAATTTCAGATCAAATAATAATTGAAAGGGGGAATACAGACCCATTTTTTTCTTTCTTTAGAAACTGAACTGTGGCTGAAAGGGCCAAGGGCTCCCGGCAGGTCATCTGTCGAGGGGACCATGAAGACATAAAGGCGGGCGAAACGTGTGTGGCCATCACTGCCATGTGCGCTGCAGTGATGAAAGGAGGGTGAGCAGGCAAAACAGACGAGAAATGGGCCTTCACAGTGGCTGTAATAAAAGTGCTGATGTGAAAACAGCACAGGATAAATCATCAGGTTGTACAATGAAATCAGCAGCACTTTGGAAACTGGCCCAGGGCCGTACAGGAGCAAAACAGCAACAATGCTCTTCCGAGGGAAACTGAGGCCCTGAGTGGGTCCACTGAGCCTTCCCTGCCTGGACCCCATGGCCTCCTGAGGATCCCGAGCCAGGGTGGGCATCTGGGGCAGAGACCTGCAGCTGCTGAGGACGCCGGCTCCCGGGCAGGGGCCAGGGCCACGCTGCCTGGGTGGATGAGCTCCGTAAGCGGTGTGACATTGCCCCACCCCAGGTTCCCCATCAGCAACAAGGATCATAAAGGTCGTGGTGAGGGTTAGAGGTCAGAGTGCAAGTCAGCGGCACTTCACACAGTGATAACAGTGAGCTCTTCTGGAATGGACTCCATCCTCTAAACAAACCATTTCCTTTCATCCTCTGGGCAGCCCCAGGAGATAAGCACCATTACTGTCTCCATGCTACAGATGGGGAAAACAGGACTCATGGGGTTACTCAACTTGGCCAACGTGCCCAGCAACCAAGGGGAGACTGACCCAGACCCCACACCGTCCTGTGAGTGTGCAGGATGCAGAGCCTCAGTAAGTAACTTTTGCCCAGAAAAAGAACCACACAGCAGATATAGAGATTTTCTGATATATTCCTTGTTTTGTACATTTATATTTTAGTCCCATGTACACATTTTATTTTTCCTGTTTACAAAAAATTGAACATCAAACAGATGATAGCGATTATAATAATAACGAATAATAACAAACGTTATTATTGCCTTTTCTAGCAAGAAAAAGTCATCCGCCAAATGTTGGTGATGATTAGTCCTAGAATCGCTGGTCGAATGCATTCTTTAGCTTATAATAACGTTTAGATTGGAAAAATTACACATAGACATGATCATTTTGGACACAGAACCAGTGAAATTCACAAACATCCACCTAATGGAAGCCTTTGTTTTCAGGGCAGTTACTCCAAGAGCCCTAAACAATTGGCACATGTGGCTTTTTGACCTCTGGTTTGGTGAGTCCTCCTCACCCCACAAATGTAGTCAATTCTTGGCTGAGGAAGTGTCC